>NC_133364.1:56930663-56978163 GCF_049309525.1 Garra rufa
TTATTAATTAAAAAAAAGTCAGTAAATGCAAGCCAAAACTAAATTGTGGTGTGAATCAGTATATTGTTTGTAAAAAAAAAAAAAAGGAAAATGAGGCAGAGCAGCAGCCAGCCATGAAGCAAACAGTCAGATTTCTACCTGGCTCTCATGTTCTCTCCAGTCTTTGACCAGAGGTCCGTTTTGGTAGTTGCACAAGATACAAGATACAGTGAAAAGTTGGTTAATGCTCCCTGAAATAGACAAAGGGATTACAGTGTCAAAAAGTTTGTTCTCCTTAACCCGCCTGATAGCCTTTCAACATGAACTCGCAGCCGCGCGATTGACTGTGTCTCCAGGACGTCCTGTGCTGCCATTTGGTTTGGGATCCATCCAGCCATCTTCTCGACGGGACCTGGTTTAACACCCTGTGAATATAGGCCATAAACAATGATGAGCGTATGTCATATGTGTGTGTGTAGATGAAGTATTGAAATTGTTACATTATTCCAAGACTTGCCAGGGTTCTTGGCTTGTGCCACTGTTGTTCACTCTCCGTACAGCTCAGCACTGGTGGAACAACTGGAATGTCTAGCTGAGAATAATGTGCAGACTGGAAAAGTAGAGCCCCACCATGGTTACAGAGCACTGATCCAGCTACACATGTACAGCTGTGATGGGCCAGCTCAACAGGGATTGAGTCCTTCAGCCCCACCTGCAACAAGATGTTTAAAAAATATATTTAAACAGGAGTAGCATAACTGATTTGTCATATATTTATATGGAATACTCAAGTAAACTACTATTTATTTTTATACACTGTTAGCTAGTAAAAACTTAACTTTTTTTCTTGTAAACACTGTTAGTAAAGGGATTAATCTTTTAATGTGGTCAGTGGAGCAGTTTAATTTGCAGGTACACTCAGAATCCTTAGACTTAGCAGATTTACATACACTTCTATACCTATCTTATGTGTTTCACCTTTCACATGGGATGTTCAGCATACCTGGAAAAACAAACTATACTACACCTACACCACTACATTGCTACTACAACACTGATTGCTGTTAGTGAAAACATAGTATTAACTAAGCGTACACTGGTCGTTTTTGACGTGAATGGGGGACATGGTCAACGAAATGAACATGGTTAACCTAGAGAAAATAAACAAAAGAACACGACTAACCCAGGAACATGGGTAACCATCTTAACACTACACTTATCCTACACTTAAACTGTGAGGCGGTTTAGATCTGTCCATTGACGGATGACAAAACCCCCTCACACACACTAACGTTACTCCTGTCACTGGATCTTTCTTGGACACTGAGAGGAAATACAAAACCCAAATGAAAATACACACAACCAGTTGATAATCATATTAACATTACAAGGTATTTAATAACAGTAATAAAGTATGTTGTAATATTGACATGATTTAATGCGAGTTAAAATACTTCCTGCTAGCTAGTCAATGTCTAACGCTAACAGCTGATCTAGTCGCTTACAGCTGAGGTAACTGTTATCGCTACTCACCTTCAAAGTTGTGGATGTAACTTGATATGTACAATCGAAATCCTTTTACACGCTTGCAACCGGGTGCAGGTGAAGAGTGGTCAACAATCCTGTGGACATCGTTCACATCAATTTTCGGGAGGCCTTGTAAACAACGAGTGAAATATGCCATGTTTCGCTATCAAAACCTGCCGCAAACCGGAAATGGTCGACCGCACACTCAAGGCGGCGGAAGTAGAACTCCTTAGTTACGTGCACGTAGCCTATTACGTCCAGATAACGTTCCTCCCAAAACTCATCTCATTGGTGGCAAAGTAATGACGTTGAGTACATTATGAAGTTAAGGGAAATGAAATGGCAGATGGGAGCCGACCAAGATGGCGGTGTGAGTAGACTAAACTTTCGAGCTCTCGGCATTAACGTTAAGTATATTAGGGTAAACGTGTTGTAGAATTGTTTTTTTTACTCGGTGCAGCAGTGCAGTACTTTGAAACAACTTTATGTTTCTACAAAGATGAAAAAATGCCAAAATCTGCTCAGAAACGATCGAATGTTCAAAGCAAAGGAGCGAGCAACGATAGCACAATGGCTAACACTGATCACGACTACGATGACAGAATGGCTGACTACCTGGGAAATGAGGAGGAGTTTCCCCCACTTCCAATAACTCCTAGCAAGCCACCGGTAGCTAAAAAACCAACACTTTCCGACAGTAAAAACAGTTGGAATTCGGATGAGATTGTCAATAGGCTGGCGAATCTTATTAACACCAGATGTGATGCTCTAGAAGAGATGGCGAAGTCGACATGTGCAGAAATCAAGGATCTTAAAGAGAAAATGGGTGGTATGGAAAAACGTATAGAGAAAAGTGAACAGTCTACCTTGACCTGCATGAATCGCGTTTCTGATTTGGAGCGTTATGGCAGACGATGGAATTTGAAACTTTACGGGATCCCGGAGGCGGCGAGGGAGAATGTTCTCGATGAAGTGATCCGCATCTGCCAAGAAGTGTTACCGCAGGAAAGAGAAAAGTTGCCAGATGTCATTGATGTCGCGCATCGGCTGGGCACTAAGCGCCCGAATGAGTCAAGACCACGAGCAGTTATCATCCGATTCGTCGTTCGAAGATACAGGGAAGCAGTCTGGAAAGCTGCAAAAAACAGTCCATTCCTTCAAAGTCACCACCTGCGCTTTACTGAAGATTTGTCGAAAGAGGATAGAGAATCGAGACAAAAACTTTGGCCACTGATTAAAAAGGCACGAGAGGAAGGCAAGTCGGCTTACTTTGTTGGAGGCCGAGCGTTCGTCGAAGGCTCAGAAATCACATGACCTCTCGATTAGTTATACAACCTTTGAAAATATGCTGCGTTGTGAATTTTCTTTTTTCTCGTGTTTCGTCGTGTTTTTTATATGCCTCGGAATGTGAGGTAAAAAGACACATGCAAAGTGAAGGTACAATTCAGCTACCCTAATTTGTTGCTATTATGGATGCTGATCTCGATTTAAACTGGTTTAATTCTTCCATACTTAAAGTTTCTCTTTTTGTATTTGCTATTGTACACTTGTTTTGTTTAACTTATCTTTTATTTCGTTCAACGCTAGGGGGTTACGTTGTAATAATAAAAGGAAAGCACTGTTTCTTTTTGCTAGACAATTCAGGGTTGATTTTTGTTATTTACAAGAAGCTCATTCTGTTAAAGATGATGCTAAATTTTGGACTACCCAGTGGGGGAATTCCATATGGTTCTCCCATGGATCGGAACACTTAGGAATAGGTTTAATGGTGAAGTTTTGCAATCGGTTAATGATCCAGATGGACATTTTATTTGTTTATTACTTTCCTGTAACGATTTTTTTATTATAGCTGTCAATCTGTATGGGTATAATAGGAAACCAGAAAATGATAATCTTTTGAAAGTAATAGGAAACATACTTAAAAGTTGGTTAGAAAAATATCCAAGAGCCTATATAATTATGGGTGGAGATTTTAATATTGTTCAGGACTGTGCTGTAGATAAATGGCCACCAGGTCGTCCAAAGTCAACAGATAATACCTTAAAAAACTTTATGGATCATTTTGACCTTAAAGATATCTGGAGAGAAAAATTTCCTAATAATATAATTTTGACCTGGAGTAATAAATCTGGAACTAGTCAGTCTAGAATAGATTATTGGTTAATCTCTAAAAGCTTTCAAAAAGATGGGGTAGAGGTAGATATTATACCGACTCCTTTATCAGATCATAAAGCCATTTTTATTAATATCAAGCTGCATGTGAAAAACAACGCTACATCTTCCTCTTACTGGAAACTCAATAACTCACTCCTGCTTCATGAGGAAGTTCAAAAGAAGCTAAAAACTTTGATTGCTAGTTACTGGATTAAAGCTAAAATGGAGAATGCCTTCAGTACAAATTGGGAAATTTTAAAATATGAGATTGGGAAATATGTAAGAAAGTTTGGTTCTTTAATGGCCAAAAAAAAAAAGAGAAAAAGAAACAAGAATAATATCAAGAATAACAGAGTTGTCTCAGAAACATCCAAGTCTGATTGTAGAGGATGAGAAAGTAGAAATGACGCTGTTGATGATTGAATTAGACGAATTCTATAAAAGGAAAGCGAAAGGTGCCTTTATTCGTTCAAGAAGAAAATGGATTGAGGAAGGGGAACAAAACTCCCATTACTTTTTCAACTTGGAGAGGAGGAATTTTGTGAATAACACCATATCTAAATTAAATATTAATGGGATTATTGTTGATGATCATATAATGATCTCTAAGTATTGTAGTGACTTTTATAAAAAACTATATACCTCTAATTACTCACAGGAGACAGCTGATGCCTTTCTGAACTCGTTGCAAGTTAAATCTATTGATGAAAATCAAAGAGATATGTGTGACAATCCTATTGTACTCAGTGAGTTAATGGATGCAGTTACTCATCTTAAAAATTCCAAGTCGCCAGGTACTGATGGACTGACATCAGAGTTTTACAAGCAATTTTTAGAAGATTTAGCACCATTTCTTTTAGAGGTTTTTGTTGAAAGTATTAAGAAACAATGTCTTCCACCCACTTTAACACAGGGTCTAATTACATTGATTCCCAAACCGAAAAAAGATAAATATTTTATTGACAATTGGCGCCCTATCTGTTTATTAAACAATGATTATAAATTATTGGCTTTAATTTTAGCTAGAAGATTAAAATCGGTATTGAATTCAATAATTGACGAATCACAGTCGGGTTTTATGAAAAATCGGAACATTTCAAATAATATTAGACTAGTTTTGGATATTTTAGATTATTCAGAGTTGATTAATGATGATGCATTTATTTTATTTTTAGATTTTTATAAAGCCTTCGACTCTGTTGAACATAAATTCATTTTTGATACCCTTAAAAAATTTGGTTTTGGGAATTTTTTTTCTAATGCGATCAAAACCCTGTATGAAAAAGGTAACTGCTCCATTAAGTTGTCAAATGGGACTTCTCCTATATTTTCAGTATCTAGAGGAATTAGGCAGGGATGTCCTGTGTCACCATATCTTTTTTTGTTAGTGAGTCAGCTTCTCTCAGCTCACATTATTTCAAGTCCGATGAAAGGCATTAAAATTGTTGATAGAGAATTAAAAGTAACTCAATTAGCCGATGACACAACACTCTTCATTCAAGATGAAAGCCAGATTTCTGTAGCTATAGATTTGATTGATGAGTTCTCAAAGGCATCTGGTGTGTTTCTGAATTTGAATAAATGTGAACTTTTGGCCATTAAGGAACGCTCTGAGACTTCTTACTTTAATATTCCCATAAAAACTGAAGTTCAGTATTTAGGATTGTTAATCACTAAAGACCAACGTAGAAGATGTTCGATTAATTTTGATGCTATAATTGAAAAGACTAGAAGAATTTTAAACCATTGGCTTATAAGGGATCTTTCGTTAAGGGGTCGAATACTGATTACTAAGGCAGAGGCTATTTCTCGATTAACTTATGCAGCATTGGCTTTACATCTTGGTAAAAAAGAATTGAAAGAGATTGACAAAATCTTGTATAACTTTGTTTGGAAAAACAAAACGCATTATATAAAGAAAACGGTTATTATGAATGCTTATGAAAAGGGTGGCCTAAATTTTTTGGATTTCGCAACATTAAATAATACATTTAAAGTTAATTGGCTTAGACAGATAATCAGAAATCCCAATTCCATTTGGAATTTTATTCCCTCCTATATTTTTTCCAACTTGGGTGGTTTACAGTTTTTCCTTAGTTGCAATTACGATATTGATAAAATACCAGTAAAACTAGCTGAGTTTCATCGCCAGGCTTTTCTTTCATGGTCTTTAATCTACAAGCACAATTTCTCACCGCATAGGTATTATATCTGGAATAACAAGGACATTGTGTATAAGCGTAAATCTCTTTTTCTTGAATATTGGTTTAAGAATGGCATAATTCTGGTAGATCAATTGTTTAATTCTAATGGTTTTCTTTTCACTTTTGGCAAATTTTTGGCTTTTTACAAAATCCCTGTAACACCAAAGGATTATGCCAAAGTTTTTGATGCCATATCTCCTAAAATTTGTATTTTATTTAAATATACAACAAGAATAAATACTACACTTTGGTCCCTACCTAATATTGTAAATACCTATGAAGGTAGGATATGTTTGTCACTTAACTCTCATAACAGAGGTATAAGAACTTTATTTCAAAGAAATATTGTATCTTTGCCTTATGTTCATTCATTCTGGAACCGGTTCTCAGATGATATTGTTTGGAAAAAGGTTTGGTTACTTCCTAATCAGTATTTAATAACAAATAAAATAAAGGAAGTTTCATTTAAACTAATTCATAGGATCTACCCAACAAAACATTTTCTTGTGAAATTTAAAAGCGATATAGATACAAATTGTACTTTTTGTAATAACAGCTTAGAAACTGTGGTTCACTTATATTGGTACTGCCCACTTGTAAAACCCTTTTGGGAAAAAGTTTGTGAGTTTATTGTTAAGAATATTGATGTTGATTTTATTTTATTTTGGAAATATGTGCTTTTTGGTGTTTTCAAGAATCAAAGAGACTGTCATGCTACCAATAGTATTTACATTATTAATCTGATCCTTCTGTTAGCAAAGTTTCATATTCACAAATGTAAATTCTCTGGAAAAAAAAACCCTGTTTTATATTATTTAAAAAAGAAATGGAACTGTATATTGAGTCTATAAGATTCTCTTTAAAGCAAAAGGCACTGAAAACTTTGAAAATTTGTACTTTATTTAATATTTTATTCTAAATTACCCCTAGCATACCCTGTATTTGTACTGTTACTGTCAAGTTTTCTTTTTTTTCTTTTTGCTAATGTATGTTATTATTTCAATGCAAAAAAAAATAAAAATAAAAATAAAAATGAAATGGCAGATAAAAAAGCAAAGGAAGTTACTAAAAATAATCAAATTGATTTTACAGTTATTATTAGAGGAACAAAAAGTATTATTCAAAGTAAATTAAAGAAACAATGGCAACAACAATGGGAAGAAAATAGGAAAGGACGATGGTTTCATAAGATTCAAAGGAGAGTGGGAGAAATAAGGTGTACAGGGAGGAATAGGCGAGAAGAGACAATAATATCAAGGCTTCGGTTTGGACACACGGGATTAAATGGAACATTACTGAAAATAGGTAAACATGGCACAGGGAAATGTGAATATTGCGGGCATGAAGAAACAGTGGAACATCTCATATTAGAGTGCAGGAAATATGAAACTCAAAAGGAAGACAATTGACTTTGGAGCGTAATATGGAATTACCCAATATAACCAAAAGATGGCAGCACAGGATTATTTATTATGCAGCTGCCTTTTAAATTCCCTATATTTTTAAGAGGTCTTGCTTTTCGATTAATTATAAAATTACTAGAATAATAAATTGTAGTACTTTTACCGTCCTTAAGTATATATTATAGGAAGTGCAGAAAATCATTAAGCTCACACACAAACAGCCTATAAGGGTAAATTATTTAAATACTAATATATAGTTCCCTACAAATACATTAAATAATTATGGTATAATAATTAAATAATGCACTCAATGTGAATCGATAGGAATATTAAATATTTTATAAAATTTAATAACGTCTTTTAAGTTTTATCTTGAACTCTAAAATCTATTGATCTATTAACCATACTTGTTCCCGCTGTAGTTTTGTTACTCTAAATTTAGTCTGAATCATGTAAGCTCTTTTTTGCCATCAGCTTGTCAGATGTTTGGTCCAGTTATTACTGTCAATCATAGCAATGAATCGCGCATATTTAATCTATTTTTTTAAACTGGCATCTGTCATTCTTGAAACAGTATACATGGACGTTTGGTCCTCTTAGACAAACAACACTTTTCTTCGATTGTGAATGGATTATGTAAAGAAAACGAACAAAGTACGCTCATATTACGGCACAGTACAGTTGACCAGAAATGCCTTAGCTGGCTTGACTAAACAAGGATATAATCCGAAATGGTAAATTAATAGCGAAATTAGAAGAAATTAAAATATGTTTCAATTTAGTAGATATACTTCGGGAAGGGTCAACAGATGGTTATAGGGTGTTATTTCAATTTCTTAGAGAAATTAATGTATTTGAGCACAGAGGACCCAGACTGCTGTTTCGCATGTCACTAAGATCGGGAGTGAGAATCAGAAATAACTGTGAACATTATTATCTTAAATAAATAACAGTGAAATTAATTTATGTGTCGTCATAATTCATTCATGTGTCATAAATGTTTGTAATAAACAACTCTGATGTTTAACAACACTTTTCTATTTATTAATTTAATAACATAAGGATAGTGGACACTCTTGCTGATAATTTTCCACATTTATGTATCTTATTAACAATTAAGACAATAATTTTAAAAAAGCTGTAAATAAACACCACTGGTTAACATTGCATAACATGCTTGTAAATGTATGTAACCTTGGACCACAAACCAGTCATAAGCGTACGTTTTAATTGAGACTTGTACACATCTGAAAGCTGAATAAATAAGCAAAGGATTCCGCGTTTATATTAAACGTATAATTCATAAGTATAGTTTCCAACTGCATTTGGCGTCAATCCATTTCCCTAACCAATGAGATGAGTTGTGGGAGGGATGTTGCGTCGACGTCATTAATTTACCTACTACCAATGAGAAGGCATGTGGGCGGGGCGACACGTGCAGCCCCGCCCCAGATTCAGCCCCGCCTCGATCTGCAGCAGTGGCGATTTCTTTAAGACTGCAAGGGAAGCTCAGCTTCCCCTATAATGTCACAAAATTAATGGTCAAATTACGTACTATTGTATTAACATTTTATTGACTAAAAATGCGTTAGAAAACGTTCATCTCAAAGACGAATTCGTTCAGAATCAGTTAGATATAGCAGGTCGGCTGACTTGATTTTCTTCTCATACATTCCCGTAGCGTCACAGTGCATTTCCCCATTGAAGCCCAGCGTCCATTGACTTCAATGGGGCTGCTTTGAACGTTTTTTTTTCAGGGCTTTGAAACTAGACGGTCATTGGATAAACGCTGCGATTATGTCCCGCCCACGGACGCTCAGCGTCTCTGGGGGTGAATGAGGAGTGGGCTGGCCTGGACGCTGAGCTTCTGCGTGATGATTGGAGGGTCTGTCGAAAGATTGCATGTCCTTTTGACTGACAGCGATTTTGTCCTATAAGGAATCGCTGAAGCTACTCGTTCGCGCTCTCTGCGCTCAGTCCCATCGTGGATTTCTCAAGTTCAGTCGAAATAAAAACTGCTGCAACCTATTTCTTTATATTTGCTTGGCGAAATTGCTTGATTTTCACCATACATTTCACACAATTATACACCACATTCTTTGTTTCACTTTTACAGAGTTTAATATTTTTTTTAGATCATCCATTCATATGAAACTGCACACGAAAAGTCACTGGAAAAGACGCCTAGTTGGTACGACAGGGTCACAGACCATTTTCTTGAAAAGGAACGTAGGGCAGAATTTACTTTTAAATAAATAGACAATTTTTGATGTAGACCGAAAATGAGCTTCCCCTATTTGACAGACCAGTAGCCGCCACTGATCTGCAGGCTGCAGACAGGTGCACTTGGATTGTTTTGATGTCTACGTTGATGAGAGATAAAGGACGGAAGGCTTGGATCTTTGTTAGGTTTGGGGATGAGTGAAATAGTCACTGTGTTCATATCTACTGGTAATCTAGAGTTTTCTTTTATTTCTGTTGCTGCTCTGATGAATAATGGGCATAAAATGGACCAGAACAATGAATAATGGGCCTAAAATGACTCCATCGGGTTCTGCTGCTTTATTGTTAGGCATTGGATTCAGGCGATATGTTCTTTTTCTATGATTGGTTTGTCCAGTGCACTGATTTGTTCTGTGTTAAGTTTTCGGGGTTGAATATTATTAAAAAATTAATTAATATCATTTTGTCTTGTGTTAATATAAATTGAATTAATTTTAGTATAGAAGTTTCAAAATGTAGTATTTATTTTTGTTGAAGAGTTGGAAGGCTTCCCAGCTGAGTCCTTAAGAGTTGCAATTGTTTTTCTTTTCTTTTTTTCTTATGATTTGATTGGCTGAATATTTACTGAATTTGTTCCAATGATGGTAGGTTTCTTGACGGAGTCAACTTATTAACAACTTTTTGACAATTTATTAACTGCTTATGTTACAGAAAATCTGAAAATGTCATAAATTAAGTGCTTTAAACCAGGCTTTATTGGACATTAATTGCATTAATATTCAGAGTTTCTTAAATGTTAACAAATACATGAAGCACACATACACACATTGGGTTTCCATGTTTTATAAGGACCTACCATAGAATAATGTATAAATTAAACTTTATATCCTGTCTCCACTAAACCTAACTCTAAGACTATCCCTAACTGATGTATTTTAACTTGAACTAATAAGTATTGTATTTCATTTTGACATTATTATGCCGATTTATTTTTTAAGTGGTTTTGTTTAACTTTGGACATAGGCTTCATGTATTTGTACACTGTAACAAATTTCTGTAGTTTTCACAGCATTATTACTGTAAAATGAACAAATCCATACTGTGGAATATGTATACAGTAAGTTGCTGTAAATCGGCAATGCATCATGGGTAAAAATACAACCGCGGGAAATTCTACAGTAAAATAATACTTTCCTGTGAATCACATTGCAGTAGTTGAGATCGGCATTTTTCTCTCAGCTGGATTAACCGACGTAATGGGCGTATTTTTTTCCAATTTGACCTCAGAAAGGTAAAGTTGCTCTTTATTTTTCCATATTTTTGGTCATTATTGTTATATTTACAGTTTTCACTCGAGACGTTATGCGTGTTTAACTTTCAGAGAGCGGGAGACAGAGAGAGTCGACCGTGAGAGGGAGCGTGGAACCGGCCGGACATCCACATTAACCGGTAAGTGTTCGCATATTATTGCAAAAAGCATTACATTTTGATATATTTTCAGGCATGGCGACATTTTATTGCTAAAGTCATTATTTCGGTAAAGAACTGACATGGCTGTATACATTTAATCTGGAAGTGCGTCTGTGTGTGTGTTTGTGGATTAAGCTGTTTGAAGCCACATGTGTTTTTCTCTTGCTAGATACTGCGCGACGGATATTGCTTTAATACTGACGAAATGCAGAAACAGGTAAGGCGTTAAAACTGCACGACATTTTTCATAGGACTTTGTGTTTTTTTACTTGAGCTGTGCGTAATATCAGTTAAAATGGCTTCGCGCCACAAATTAAACGCCATCCGTTCTCAGCAAAACTGCGTCACTCAGGACTAAAGGGCTGAAGGCGAAACGGCCTCAGACTAAAAGACATCAGGGCCCGTATTCACAAAACATTTTATCTTATCACTAAGAGTTCTCCTAAATAGCAGTAAAAGTTTTTAGCTAAGAGTTTTGTCTTAAAACCTATTCACAAAGCTGCTGAGACAAACTTTTACTAAGGAATAGAGAGAAGTCTTAAGCTAAGAGTAAGGGCGGAGTTGACCTTGTTGCCATGGATGATGTCAGCATGCTACTTAACTATGCACACAGTGATTGGCTGATAGGGGAGGGGTCTCTGTCAGAGATTTATTCATAAAATATTGTAGAGGGCCATATTATGTTGCCATATTCAAATAAATGTTTAAAAATAAAGATGTTGCCACTAATGTCATTTAGTGTCAATAATTAAACAAGTATATGTTCAGCTAATTGTCAGCCTCTTATAAACAATTTAGATATGCATATTATCAACATTTTAATTGACCGACTAGAATAAGCATGGCTGATAGTAAGACATGCAAACATAAAAGAAAACCAAACTGGACTCAAGAACATCTTACCCAACATGTTAATAAAAATAAAAAAACAAAGGTGTAATCAATGGAAATTTTGGAGTATGGATAACCTCCAAAACCAAAAGAAAGACAAGTGGAAAAACAAAGGTGTGCCAATAAATGCAACATGTGCCTAAAATGTTTACATCCAAGGCAGATAACCGGCAACAGCCATTTTAGCCCAGCCAAAAAAAAAAAAAAAAAGGAAACCATTACAAAATTTTGTCAAGTTTTTACTGGTTAAAATAGAAATTCCATTGGTTTTAATGGTAACTGTAATGGTGCCTGTGTTAATCTCTACTGATAATTGGTCACCTTCTAATGGTGACTTGGTAAAACTACTAAACTCTGATGGAATATGTCCCAAAAAACAGTACAGGAAACCATTTATTAATGATTTTAATGGTTGAAAAACTTGATGGTTTGTAATATTTGTAATGGTATTTGTAGTGGAAACAATTAGAATTTCTGTGATGGTTGTTTTGTTTTTGTTTTTAGGAGAGAGGATATGCCTAGTTTGTGATTTGGTCTTAGTGACTTAGGAGTCCTCTTCACTACTCCTAATGTTTCACAGATTTAGGAGCTAGTTTTAGCGCTAAAATTCTTTGTGAAATACTCTTAGAGCAAAAATGTAGGAGTCCTAAATTTAGGACTGACACACCCATTATTTTTAAGATTTTCTCGTAAATCGCTCAGTTAAGAGCTACTTTTAGCCTTAAGATGTTTTGTGAATACGGGCCCAGATCTTGTAAGCCTTCGTCTATATTTGTTATTTAATGGTTACATGTTTGTAACATATCCGCTGTCACAATGCATCGTTTGTCTTTTGGATATTATAATACATTACATTAACGTTACAGGGCTCGCAAAATCGCTAGCCCAGTGTCCTGGGGCTATTGTGTTTTCCAGTCGGTCTGGCAAATGTTTCACCAGCTATTTTAAAGTAGAGGGCTCCTGTAGGTACTTAAAAACTCCTCAATTCAGTTCACATTTAAGACTGTACAAAGTGTTTAATACGTTAAACAGTATAAGAAAAGTTCTAATTATAATTTTATATGGTCTTTTACTGTTAGGGACAAACAGACAAGAATCGCGATAGGGCTGGATTAAACTTCAAAAGGCAATGATATGTGCGTGTCTTTATATGAATGTATCTGAAGGGAACCGACTGTCCTCAGATTCGTGTCAATGGCTTTTTAATTTAGTCTTAAACTAAACCTTAAAGTAAACATATAATGCCTGATAAAACCATAGGATAAAACGTTGTAAATGAGTTTGGCGCTGCTTTGTTTGTATACAGCCGTTACTAGGGAGACCGTAATATTTCAGCGCTCCTAAAGCGCCCCCTAGTGACATAGAATGCATATTTATTTCCAATAAATTTTTTCAGCTGTTTATGGTCAAATTACTAGTTATTGACCCATGTTTTTATGCAGAAAACACAGAGTTGTAAATGTGAAAAGTTGCCTTCTAAATATCTAAACAATTAAGACAGTTACATTTATATTTTAAATAAATATAATAAATTATATACTTGATTTATCTTTTTTAATGGTATAAAGGCTGAAATACCGTTGTATACGATTTTTTTTTTGGTGAAAACCTTTATCTGAACTGTATGTAATTTTATGGCTTAATATGTTACCGTACGTTGTCCAACACCACTCATACTGTGTTTATTTTACTTGTGCAGCTCTTAAAAATGATCATTAATTGCCAATAAATTGATATTTAAAAAAATCTGCAGATACCCTGTAAATAGTGAAATAGAATTCCTTCCTTGATGTTTGTTGATAATGATATTTGTGTATTGAAAATATTTTGATGATATGTAGACCCCTATCTGATTTTCTATATTTTAAAATAAAATTAAGCTGTCATTTTTGCTTATAAACTTCCACATTAATAACATTTTTATTTTATTTTATTTTTACTGCAGGGAAGAAGACTCCAGCCCAGGACAATGATGCCAGCTCATGTCCATCTCAGGAAAGAAAAAAGGATTCATGCTGAACATCACATGCAGAAACCAGAATTATTGCATCCCATTTTTGGTCATCTGTTGGCACTTGTTACTTATAGAGCTGTTTTACTTAAAATGCTTTGAAGAAATAATACCAAAAGATAAGCTTAATTGATGTCTGTGATATATGAAGACTGATATATATAGTGGTGGCCAAAATTATTAGAACACTAGTGTTTTTTACCAGCTAAACATGGGTTTAAGTCAGTTATCTTTTGCTGTAGTGTAAGTAGGAAATATCAGTTTACATAAATATTAATAAATATCCAAACATAAATGTATGCCCTTAATTGTGATAATCCAGTGGAATTTCTGTGAGATTTCAGATGGTGAAAATACCAGTGTGCTAATAATTTTGGCCACCACTGTATAAATGTTAATTGTTTGTTAATTGTTTATTTTCACTGATATAAAAAAATATATAGAAAACACTTTGCTAAGTTAACTTCTTAACTAAAAATTTAATAAATTGATATTGCTGTTATTTTATGATGCTGTTAATACTTTCTCTGACAAGCGGCAGTAATGAAAACTATTTTCTGGTTTGTCATGTAATGTTTGATGTATACCCTGTACTGGAGCTAAATATTTTATAGTTAGAATCTATACATTTTTAGGTTTATGCAAAATAAAAAAATGTTTACACACTGAAAAATACAAAATTGAAATGTATTGTATGCTATGCTATTTTATGTATTTTCACAATTTAAAGTCAATAAATGGTATTTTTGTGACAAAAACAGTGTCTTCTTTTTAGACTACACACAATTAAAGCAGTAATGTTCATTATAGTACAGTATACTAATTACTTTTTGTTAAAAATTAATTTATTCATGAATTAATTCATTCAAAAAGAGCATTCTATTAATCTGAATGCAAATATGGTACTGTGATATTCCCTGTATAAAAATTACAGTAGTACAGTAAGTTACTGTGATGAAACTTACAGTCAGCATACTGTGGAATATATTACAGCAACTTACTTGCCAATTGCTGCCAGTAAGTTGCTGTAAATTTGACAGTAATCTTGTTACAGTGTACATTTTAAGAAATGACCAATACAGGTTGGTTTTAAGCACTTAATTAATGACATTTTTGATATACCATGACCTAATGTTATCTGAGAACTGTTTGCGGTTGTTTCCAAAGCATGATCTAACTCTTTATATATGAGCTAATTAAAGAAACTGCGATTTACATTGACGATGAATGAAGAACTCACTGTTAATGTCTGTTAACAACAGTTTATATACTATTGATTAACTATCATTTGATAATAATTTGTAAATACTTTATAACTGTATATTTATTTTAAAGTATTACCACTTGACCCCTTAAAGTAACCCAAGGTAAACACAAATGTCACAGAAACTCCAAGGCATGAGAAATGTCTCGGGGTTTAGCTCATAACTCATCTGCATTTGTGCTCAACTGCAGCAAATCATTCATGAATCAAACTGGTCCAGTTCAACTCACTGACTCAATGATCTGGACACAGTCTTTGTCAAGTTGTCAATGCACTGAATCTGTTCCACTTAAATGAGGAAAGAACCAAGACAAATATGATCCTCAAAGCTGAGGATTTTACTGATGAAGTGGAAATAAAGTATTGTAATGATTAAATCCATAAGAAGAGGAAACATGTTTTTAAATGAACTTGAAAGAGTTCTTTAAAACAAACTGTTCAAAGAAATCATTAAGGAAATTTGGGGTATTATTTAATTCTCATATCTGGAAAACTGCATCACAAAATTTCAGTTTTTCAGGATGGTTGGGTTTTCTCATCAGGTTTTTGAGTAGGCATTGCCTGCCTTGTGTTCTTGGAGAAAATGCCACTGATACAATCATACTACAATATAGACGGGAAATATCTGCTAGTGATAGTTATGAAGCACCTATGCATCCACATATTTGAACATAGTGATTCAGTGAATGTGAATGTCAAACCTCAGTATGTTTAGTCGACAGTGTAGAGAAGGCTGACTATAATCAGCTTGCTTCCATTTACTGAAAAAAGTGAAAGTGAAAGTCGTGACGTATTGTCAAGTACGGTGACCCGTAGTAGAAACTGGTGCTCTGCTTTTAACCCATCCAAGTGCACACACACAGCAGTGAGAAGTGAACAGACACACAGTGAACACACACCGGAGCTCAAGGGCACCTCAGTCATAGTATTGAAGGTGGAAAGATCGCTGTTCATTGACAATCCCCACATTCAAATCCAGCAGTGACCTTTGGGTTACAAGCCGACTCTCTTACGATTGGGCCATGACTGCTCCATAAGGGAGATACGCCTATACTTGTGACCTGAATTACAAAAGCTCTTCTGGTCTTCAGTGATGCAAAAACAAGCTTTGAGCAACACACTCAATATCTGAGAGAACAAAGCCAATTCATAAGAGAACACTGTATTTAAAAGCGCACAGTATAGACAGGAAAATATCTGATAGCTATAGTTATGGGATGATTTTAGACTCGAATTGATTAATAGATTCAAGCACAATTATCCATGTACTGCACACATCTTATCCATGTATCTTACTAACCACAAACAAATGCCTTTCCATTTTGAGATTTGTGAATAAGGTGACATGTGTGCATTTATTGACGTCTTGTTCGAGTCAATCTTGTTCAGTACATTTGGATTTTTCACAGTTTACAGCATTTCACACACGAACAAGGCCCAGTGTGATTCATTTACGTGAACAAGATTTGGAAAAATTGCTAATTTGCATCACTACACTGAAACAAATGCTTTCCAACCGGTGTCTGTAGAGTTAAAAATTACATTAATGTGCACGCAGCTGAGCCGTAGAAAATCAGTGACCACTAGATGACTGTCACGATGCAGACAGGAACGGACAAACAACAACAGAATATAAACAAAAGTCTTTCATACATCCACAGTAGATACATTAAATGCAGGAGAACACGGAATAAAACAAACACACCAACTTATAAAGGCACACTAATTAACGAGGACAGCTGTAGGGATTCACGCTAACGAGGGGGAAGTCCAAATATGGGCAAGAAAGAAACCAAATACACACAGTCCAGCAGGGGGAGGCACTGGGAGAAACCAACATAGAGAGTCCAGGGGTGTGACAGTGACACTATAGCCCCAGTCACACCTTTTTTCCCCTGTAATTCAATGGCAGGTTGTCATTTATTTATTCCTTGCCATTAGTAATTCCACATTTTTATTAAATTAATTATGCTATATTACACCAATAAGCCTTTTATAGGCTATAGTGCAGCATATTCTCAAGTGGACTCATAAACCTTGCTGGCTAAAGGAATGACAGGGAGTGTCTACAGAAATAATAGCTAGAACATATTTTATTTACTTATTACTAAAGTGTTTTCTGAGTCAGTGTCGGCTGCAAAGATAAATTTGACGATAATGATTTGCCATCTCCGCAGTTCAAGAGAAATGCATCTTTGATAGGACTTACAGTAATGTGAGAGTAATGAGAGAGTGTTTGTATTTGGTCCTTTCTAGTAGACATCTCAAGGTTTCTATAGATAGTTTTCTCATGTCCTCAAGTTAAGCCCGAGCTTCCCTTCATTTTTGTTCTGCGCTCCAGTTAAACTGAGACAGCAGAAAGTGCAGCGTTATTTTTCAAAATCACAAGTTTTGTTGCTATTGTAAGTGTACACAAATATAAGACCCTTTACAGTTTCAAATGATCTATATGACCAAAAAATGACGGCATATTTTATTAACACTGTTCAATCGCACCGTCGCCTCTCGCTGTCACAGTTCTGTCAGTGTGCTTTGGTTTCTCCCTTCGTCTCCCCCCGTTGTTCTGTTTGCTTTGGTTTCTCCCTTCGTCTCCCCCCGTTGTTCTGTTTGCTTTGGTTTCTCCCTTTGTCTCCCACTGTTGTTAGGTGCGTTCGACTTCATGCAGCGCTGCGCAGACCGATCGGCGGCTGACTTGAAGTAGTGCATGCCGGTTAGAAATTTTGTCCGACTTGAACCGGCGCCGACGCCACGTGACGTTCACGTGTGGCATCAAAGTAACGCGAGAGCGTTTGGAGAACAGCCGGCTTGCTCAGCCAGCGCAACATTTCAGAAGGGACTGCGCCAGGCTGTGATGACGTCACAGCTTCTCATGATTGGCCACATTCACCACATGACGATGATCACGCGTGTTTCGTGCATAACAAATCAATTTGGATGCCATTTCGTAAATAGTTTACGATCTTTTGACTGCAGTACATTTTATTCCCTTAAATATTTTATATTGGATTTGTGCATAAGTTTATTATTGTACTTTTTTCATACAGACCACTTATAGTATTCAGCTGCATATTTAAGTAATATTTTTAATGGAATAACTAAAATGTCACAGACATTTAATGTAATGTGGTCAACATTGATTGATGCTGAAATCTGTAGTTGCTAAGTTACTTCACTTGCATGTGCTGCATTTCTTCCAACAAAAAAGGTATTTCTATAGCTTCCAGTTCATCTGCAATAAAGTAGGCAAACGCCACGTGATCTGCCATGTTTGAAGGTGCAACGAAATCTCCAACTTGTCCGACTTGACGGCTCCGTTTTCAGCTCCTCCCTGACTGCTTTCGGCTAATCTCACCGATCGGTCTGCGCAGCGCAGCATGAGCTCGAACACACCTAATCTGTTTGCTTTGGATTCTCCCTTTGTCTCCCCCCGTTGTTCTGTTTGCTTTGGTTTCTCCCTTTGTCTCCCCCCGTTGTTCTGTTTGCTTTGGTTTCTCCCTTTGTCTCCCACTGTTGTTCTGTTTGCTTTGGATTCTCCCTTTGTCTCTCCCCGTTGTTCTGTTTGCTTTGGTTTCTCCCTTTGTCTCCCCCCGTTGTTCTGTTTGCTTTGGTTTCTCCCTTCGTCTCCCCCCGTTGTTCTGTTTGCTTTGGTTTCTCCCTTCGTCTCCCCCCGTTGTTCTGTTTGCTTTGGTTTCTCCCTTCGTCTCCCCCCGTTGTTCTGTTTGCTTTGGTTTCTCCCTTTGTCTCCCCCCGTTGTTCTGTTTGCTTTGGTTTCTCCCTTCGTCTCCCCCCGTTGTTCTGTTTGCTTTGGTTTCTCCCTTCGTCTCCCCCCGTTGTTCTGTTTGCTTTGGTTTCTCCCTTCGTCTCCCCCCTTTGTTCTGTTTGCTTTGGTTTCTCCCTTTGTCTCCCCCCGTTGTTCTGTTTGCTTTGGTTTCTCCCTTTGTCTCCCCCCTTTGTTCTGTTTGCTTTGGTTTCTCCCTTTGTCTCCCCCCGTTGTTCTGTTTGCTTTGGTTTCTCCCTTTGTCTCCCCCCGTTGTTCTGTTTGCTTTGGTTTCTCCCTTCGTCTCCCCCCGTTGTTCTGTTTGCTTTGGTTTCTCCCTTTGTCTCCCCCCGTTGTTCTGTTTGCTTTGGTTTCTCCCCATTCAGCGTCAGTAGCCGCTTTTCCACTGTCGGGCCAGTGCGAGCCAGTGCTAAGAGCGTGCCGGGCGTGGCCAATGGCCTCGAGTCGCAAGCACCAAGACCAAAAGTAAGCTGCGTTTCCACTATCGAGCCAGTAGCCTCGCTGCGCAAACCTAAAGCCCGCCCTTTACACACCTCTTTGAATCAAACGTCACGAAACCTCTCCCCTTTCAGCGGGGAGATTGAAAGTAAGTCACCGTAGTGTGATTATCGAAGGCAGAGAGCCGAAGCGGCTGTTTGCTCCTTTCGGTGTTTTCTTGGTGGAAGATGAGGCAGCGAAAACAAGATGCGAAGACGGAGGCTCAGCAGCGTTTACGGCGAAAGCTTATATTAGCTGCAAGGCGAAAAAGAACAATAAAGCGACGTGGAAGCCAGGAACAGCGAATGCAGAAACGTCTAATGTTGGTGATGTCTGTTCTGAGGCAAGAAGTGCTCTGCAACAGTTGTTTATGCAGCAGCAATATTTGTAATATACTGTATTACATTAATAAATCACTTGAAAAGAAGCTTTGTTTTTATGACCGACACACAAGTCTTTCGTCTAACTTTGTATTACATTAAACTAAATGTTGCATATTATCTACACACTACTGCAAAAAATAACTACACAGTTGTACTTCTAATATAACTTTGTATGCTTTTATTTAGGTACAGATACAGGTACATGTTAACAATTTATCAAGGTGTGTTGGTGAGTTTCTGTGGGGTTTTTTGGACGATGTAATTAAACTTATACATCAGATCTCATTTTTATAGGATCTTATTTGCATTTTTCCAAATTTAAAAACGAGTAGATATTAATCAGACAGGCATTTAAATGTTTTCATCACAAATCTGTAACAACAGTTAATATTGTAACGATTACTGAATAGGACCTGATTTACACAGGACACAAAAGGTGCCCCATCAGATAACCACTTAAGTAATGTGCCCATCAATACTGCATTTCCATATAATATCTGCCTAATGTAAGTGTCTTCTCTGGGCACCGCTTTGTCCATTGTACGTTTTAATGCCTTTGTACTGCGCCCGCAATTTCTTCAACTTGTCTCGAACTTGCATTGTGGTGCGCTGGATATTTAGCTTTGCGAGTCCAGCAACGATGTATTTTATCACGTCTTTTTTTCTGCAGACGCCGTCAAACTGGCGTTGTATACTGTCATCGGCCCAAATACATAGAAGAGCCCTGTATTAGTAATACAGCGAAATGTGCATCTTACCGCAGACACGCTCCGCCTTTCACTTTGACCACGCCTCAAGCCCCGACTGGCCCGCTTTGGCCCAAGGTTTTCGTTAATAATAATAATACAAGGAATGAATAACCTGCCGTTGAATTACAGAAAATGTGTGTGTGTGGACTGAGCAAGGATAAATGAATCAAATAGAACCGACTCAGAAGAGATGTGTCGCCTGATCCACAAATGCACATTTTAATCACTACATGCACAAATTATGATACTTTCGTACAAACTATAACATATTGTATAACATTGTATTGAAAAATATGTCTCTGTTTGAACAAAATGCTGCACATTAATGTAATTCTTAACTCTGCAGACACCAGCATTTGTTTTAGTTATTAAATTGGATATTTTTCCAAATCTTGTACACGTTAATGAATCACACTGGGCCTAGTTTGTGTGTGAAATGCTGTAAACTACGGAAATTAAGTCTCAAAATCCAAATGAACTGCACAAGATTGACTCGAACAAGACCTCAATAAATGCACGCGTGTCACCTGATCCACAAATGCACATAATCCTTATTGCATGAGCAATTTCTGATATATGAATGCAGAACAGAACATTTTTATTTAAAAAACATGTCTATGTTTGAACAAATCGCAACACGATAATTTACTGTAATCCTGAATTACACTGATATCAATTGAAAGGCATTTGTTTGTGGTTAGTAAGAGACATGCAGACAATGTATGCAGTACATGGATAATTGTGAGTAAATCTATTTATCAATTTAAGTCTAAAATCATCCCATATCTAGTCCTCCACATATTTGAACAGTGATTCAGCAAATGTGAATGTCAAACCAGACAGAAGACAGAAGACATTACTCACAGGGCTTTTCTGCAGCATCTCACAGCTGGAATGAGTCTCTCATAGTTTGAAGGATCTGACGTGAACCTCTTTGGGTTGAGCTCATCCAGAACCTTCTCTGACATCAGCAGTACATAAGTCAGCAATGTGCACATTGAAGAGGAGAGATCTCTTCCTGAACCTTCATCTGAACTGATGTAACTCTGGATTTCCTCAAATAATGAATGATCTTTGAGCTCCAGTAAGCAGTAGAATAGGTTGACTAAAGCTTCATCTCTGATATCCTCATCTTGTTGTTGTTGTTTAATGTATTTAGTGGTTTTTCTGATGCTCTCTGTGGTGTCTTGAGTGTGTTTGATCAGGCCTTTGAGCAACTTTTGACTGGACTCCAGTGAAATTCCCATCAGAAACCGCAGGAACAGGTCCAGATGTCCTCTCTCACTCTGCATTGCTTTATCTGTGGCACTCTTTGTTAACTCATGAAATTTGACATTTCTAAAGAAGAACTGAAGCTTTTGTCTGGCTGTAGTTTGTGAATCTTCAAAGAAAAACTGTAGCTCTGTCATGTTCTTGTTCAGGTAACAGATGAACACATGCACTGCAGCGAGAAACTCTTGAACACTCAGATGAACAAAACTGAAAACCTTTCTCTTATGAAGGCCATCTGCCTTCTTAAAGATCTCAGCAATCATTCCTGTGAACTCAGCGTCTTTACTCACATTTATACCACATGCTTTCAGATCTTCCTCATAAAACACAATGTTTTCTTGCTTCAGCTGTTCAAATGCTAGCTTGGCTAATTTCAGAATCATTTCTTTATTTGATTCCAGGAGCTTGGTGTCTTGTTGTTCTTCTTGTTCATCATATTTCTGGTTCTTCATGTTCATCTGTATCAGCAGGAAGTGGATGTACATTTCAGTGAGTGTTGTGCTGATGTTCTCTTCATTGGTCCGGATGAGAATATGCTGAAGTACTGTGGCAGTGATCCAGCAGAACACAGGAATGTGGCACATGATGTAGAGACTACGATTCGTCTGAATGTGTTTGATGATTCTGTCGACCAGAGTCTGATCTGTGATTCTCTTTCTGAAGTACTCCTCCTTCTGTTGGTCAGTGAATCCTCGCACCTCAGTGAACAAACCTACACATCGAGGAGGAATCTGATTGGCTGCTGCTGGTCGTGATGTCACCCAGACAAGAGCTGATGGAAGCAGAGTCCCTTTGACCAGATTCGTGAACAGCACATCTACAGATGATCTTTCCTCAACACTGTCCACTGACTTACTTTTAAAATCCAGACGCAGGCGACTCTCATCAAGTCCGTCAAATATAAACGCAAGTTTAGATTTTGTATATAACTTTGATTTCTCCAGGCCCTTCAAATCAGGATAAAATTTCATCAGAAACTCATGGAGATTGATCTCTGTGTCTTTAATCATGTTGATCTCTCTGAATAGAAGCAGAAACACACAGTCTATATCCAGACTGGTTTCATCTTCTGCCCAGTCCAGGATGAATTTGTGCACAGAAACAGTTTTCCCAATGCCAGCGACTCCCTTGGTCAGCGCTATCTTCTCCTCATTCTTTCTCCTCAGTTCATTAAATATATCTTCACATTTGATTGGTTTGTCCTGTGATTTCTGGGTCTTTAGAGCATCATCAATCTTCAGAATCTCATGTTCCTGATTGACATCTTTCATATCTCCCTCTGTGATGAACAGCTCTGTGTAAACAGCCTTCAGATCTGTGTCACTGTCATCGCTGTTGCCTTCAAAAATATATTTCGCTTTATTCTTCATCTTGGTTTTGTGAGTTTTCAAGAAATTTTCCAACTCTATAATAAAAAATGAAAAAAAAAAACATTAAACAATTTAGAAAAAATTTTCATATCATCATTATTAATAACTGGTGCATTATCAATTCATACTCCTTAACATAATGGTTTTCTAGCACATTAAACAGGATGTGATGCTGTACAACATGGGTTGACCTGCTTAAATGAACTTTTGCCTGTGTGACTGTAATCATGTCTTGATGATACCCAGCCCTTGTCCACACTAATATGTTTTTGTTTGAAAACACATTTTTCTCTCCATTTTGTCCTTCCATCCACACTGAGATGGCATTTTTGTCGACGAAATAGAGCTTTTTGAAAGTGCAACCTGGATGTGTTAGTAAATTAAGATATTTCCATAAATACAATTATCATGCCAAAAGAACTGCAACTTACTATGACTGTTTCGTCAGTATCAGCTCAGTGAGGTTTTATGAGGTTTTACCCATGCGCAGTAAGGAGAATTTAAAGTTTTTTAACGATTCAGTGTGGATGAGAAATGTTTGGAAAACACTAGTGCGGACCGAGAGCATTTTATAATGAAAATGCTGTCCCAGCAAACACAAAACGTTTTTACAACTTTCCACAACGTTGTACTTTGGTTGCAATTAGGTAATGTTGTAGTGCAACGTTTTAAAAACGTTTTTAAAACGTTTGTTTAAATAAAATAATGTAACCAAAATAAAACGTTTTAGAAATGTAAAAATATTAGACTAGATGAGAACAGATAATTAGAACGCTACATTCTGATAGTTTAATCATTAGCAAGCAAACCAAATCATCTGTTCAGATTTTCGCTCACTGTTTTTGCCATAACAAACATCCAAAGACACTTATCAACATAATAGTGAGAATAAACCAAACTATTACTTTCAAACAGACATCAACATCTAAACCTCTGTTCACCTCAGTAAAAAACTTGTGTAAATGTATGACAGAAATAAAGTCAATCTGGTTTATAATAAGTAAACCTGGTAATGCAGTTCACATCCAATGTCCAATAGGAAGATTCCCACTTAAATCTTTATTAAAATGTTAGTGGATAATGTTCTAATAAATAAATCATGAAACATTTGTATAATGTTTTGAGAATGTTATTCTACCTTTCAGGAGAATACTCCTAAATAAATGGGAACTAACATTACCGGAACATTCTTAGAACCAAACCATTCCTAGCTGGACAGATGCTCTCAGGACTGTGTTTGTGCAATGACCCCCCCCCCTTTCCTTCAAGTGTAACTTTAGTAATTTACATTTTTGTGCTCCACTTTCATGCTTTCTTTCAGCCATTCTGCCACTATGCAGTCCAGCAATAGCAGTGACGTAAATGAAAATGATTGACATGATTTGACCAGCAGCAGCTGATTGGATAACCAATTTATATCTACCCAATCACCTGCTTGTTTTTTTTAAATGTTTCTTATTGGCCAATTAGGGTCTTCTTTTGTTCGCGCCCTGACGGGCCAAGGCCCACCCACTTTTCAATAGGCCCATCCAAAATTTTTCTTCAAAAAATTATATTCTAATTTTGTCAAGAATGATAAAAAGGTAAGCTCATAATTTGTGGTAAAATAGTCTAAATATTAGTTTTAAAAAGTTAATTTTAAAAAGCTGGTTATGTCTAACCTGTCTTTGATGTTTCTGCGCAAGTTCAGCAGACAGTGGTTCGTCTTTGTTCCGATCAGAGCATGTGAGCGGAGAGTGCATTTCTGAATATTCCGCTTGCTCATTCCACTCAGGGTCGCTCGCTCAACCCGGAATGGACTGCAAATATGTGGAATAAGGGCTGCCTCCGACTAAAGTTTTTTTCTAGTCGACTAGTAGGGCCTATAGTTGTTCATTTTAGCCATTCGTGGACAAATCGCCCCTTTATATTAATTTCATTACTTAGGCTATATACCCGATAGATGAGCGTTTACGTAATATAGCTGCACTCAAGCGCACGACCACAAGGAGACATTTAATTATCTATTAATAAACTGGTGTTTTCTGTGTCGCAGCAAAGATGAAGTTGACGATGTGGTCTCGCCATGAACGCCAGAGAGAAATGCACATTTCATATGATTACATATTCAGAGAGAAGGGTAACCTATTTATTTTAGTTTGAATATTTTCGTTTAAAAGTAGACATTTCAAACTTTCTATAATAGATAGCCTATATTTCTCAAATCTGTGAGGCACAAGCTGAGTTTCGGCGCCCTTCAGTTCACATGCAATGCAAGTGATCGTGTCGGCGCCTTATTACATTGTCTGCTATATATTTGCTTGTTATTTATTAAATACAGGCAATTGGTTGATAAAACATTGATCAAAATTAAGATACAATTTATACAAAACGAAAATCTTTTAAAAAAGAGGCTACAAAACAAAACTTAATGAAGTGGTCAAAATGTTTTACCCATGTCTCCAGACATATTGCACATCTCATGATGTATCATATCTTTCTCATGCTGCATGCTCACTGCATGCTCATGCACTGCATGGTTTAACCTTTAGTTAAGTTATACCTTAAGAGTCTTCGTAGCGCGCTAAGAGACAACGTTATCGGGAAACGCAGCCCAGGAGTCATGCTTATGATGCATAATGGAGATTCCAAAGCGCTCTTCTTTGGTCAGAACCACGGAGAGCGATCGCGGAAAGGTCGTCCTAGAGGTCTGTGCGGGACTGCTTTTCTAGTCCCGCTCCCTCGAGGTTTTATTCCGCACCCACCCGCTCCCGCTATATATTCACGCATTGTTCACCTGCTGCCGGCTTAAAATAATTTTCTTCCCGACCATTCCCGCTAAATTTAGTTCTCGTTTCCAGAATCTCACATTTAACTATTAGGAAACAATACAGAGTATATAAAACTTTTTTTTCGCAGTACATCCATTATATTTCCATGTTCCACTTTTAAGACGTATTATAGCTTGCATTCAGCCCGTCATAGATCAAATGTTAGATCAAAATTATATTTTAGACATTCAATGGTGATTAAAAAAAATTGCAGCGCTGGTGGAAACACCAGACCATGTTAGCATGACTACAATGAATATGATCAAGAGCGGCTAGGACTGTCCTGTCAGCAGCATTGAGCGCATCTTCAGCGCAGCCGGAAGGGTTATGCGTTCAAGTGCACGCAATAGGCTAAAGCTTGCCACAAAGCACCGGCAAAAGTAATTACCATGACTGTGAAATAGCAAGGAGATATTTAAATTATTTATTTATAAACTAGTGTTTTCTGAGTCAGTGATGATGAAGTTAACGATCCTCCTCATCCATCTCCTCATTAGAGAGAGATACATCTTTACAGATTAGCTACATAATAAAAGAGTTTTTGTTTTCGATTTGTTTTATTTCGTTAAGTACTAAGTTAAAGCTTTCTACATATATTTATCATGTCTGACAAAAAAATAACGGTTAAATAGTTTCCACTGAAAATGTAACTGATCACGCTGGCGCCTCCATATAAAACGCGTTTCCACTCTCCGCACAAACGATTAAATATGCGCCTAATAGTGCACACACACACACACACACACACACACACATATATATATATATATATATATATATATATATATATATATATATATATACACACTTTTTTTTTTTGCCAATTCGTGATTTGAAAAGGCAAAGTCAAACATAGAGTAGGTCAACTTTACTTTAAGAAACAAAAAGCTTACGTTTAACGAACAAAAAATGCTCCAAACGTTTTTTTTCTAAATTAACTTAATAAAAAAGAAACGAAATTATAACCACTTTGCCATTAAATGCAAAACTGAACTATTTTAATTGACAAGAAATGTGGTCGGGACTCGGGTCCCGACCACATTTCTATATATATATATATGTGTGTATATATATATATATATATATATATGTATATATAGGTATGTGCATATTTAATCGTTTGTGCGGAGAGTGGAAACGCGTTTTATATGGAGGCGCCAGCGAGAGCCGCGGGAATGCAGACCTCTAGTCCGTCCTATGCACCGAAACTTTTTTACAATGCAACAAAATATTTAAAGAGCAAGCTATTAAAATCTATATTATGTATAGTCACAGATAATTTAACAGTATATTAGTCAGTAATTTTTATTAGGTTAAACAGTGATTAGATAACGTTTTTAATTTAACGTTCACAATTGGTCTGGCCCATCCAAACTGGAATCCCTGCGCCGTGCCGTGCCTGGTTCGCGCTTAAGTATAAAAAATAAAAAAATAAAAATTGTCTGGCCAATCCGAGGCCCCCTGAACACATGAGGCCCCTAGGCTGCAGCCTATGTAAGCCTGTGCGTTAATCCGCGCCAGTATGTATATATATATATGTATATGTATATGTGTAAAAAAGTGTGGGTTGGACCTGCTTAGATTAACTTTTGCCTGTGTGATTGTAATAATGTCTTGATGAACCTGAGCCCTCGTCCACACTAATATGTGTCAGGATTGTGTTATTTTCTGTCCTGTTCTGTTTCCCTTGTGTTTTCTCCCCCTCTGTTTTTAGTTAATTTGGTTTAGTCCTTGTTCCCCCCTTTTGGTTTTGTATTAGTTGGTTCTGTCTTGCCCATATTTGTATTTCCCCCTTGTTATCTCGTTTGTAGCCACACCCCTGTCTCTGTGTATTTAAAGTTTGTGTCTGCTCACTCCTATTGTCCGTCGATGATTGTTACTTCAGTTTCCCTGTATGCTCCTGGATTTCTGTTGGTTTAGTTTAATAAAGTGTTTTCATTTATTATAGTTTGTTCTTTGACATCACCGCCTGCTCAGAAATGACAATATGTTTTTGTTTGAAAACGCTAGTGATGGGAAAATGAAGCTTTTCGAAGCACCGAGGCTTTCCCCTCAACTGTATCGTAAAAAGGTTCGTTACTCGAAGCTTTTCAACATGTTGCACACTAATGACATCTTGTGGACAAAGGTGGGAAAAGTTGCTTTCACGTCCCAGATCTTAAAGCAATTTTGGACAGTTCCATTAAACACATCTATTTGTGCTATGTCAGAAAAACAGTAATTTTACTCGAATTGATCTGTAATTAAACGTTTTAATAAAATGATACACCATAAGCATGGTTCATGTAGGCATATATGTTCAAAGTAAATTAAGAATAATTTTGACTAATATTAGTATTAATTAGAAGTGCTTGTGAAGCAAGGATAACTACAAAATGTATATGCACAAAACTACACATGTACATATTTATTCGTATTATGATTTATTCTTAACAAAAAGTGAATGACACTTGATACTTGCACAAGGGGTTCGTGACAAAACATGAGAGCAGTTGTGTTTTAGATCAATCACATAATGCTGAGTGAGTGCAACCTGGATGTGTTAGTAAATGATGAGATATTTCTGTAAATAAAATTATCCTGCCAAAAGAACTGCATAAAAACAGCTCAGTGAGGTTTTATGGTTTTTTTTATGTGCAGTAAGGAGACATTTTTCAATGATTCAGTGTGGATGAGAAACATTTGCTGACGGAGAGTATTTTATAATGAAACTGCTGTTTTCAAATGTATCTGTAGCCTGAATCAATTTGTTGACAGTGCCACCTATTGGTTAATATTTTCATACTGTTGTAATCTGGGTGTCACTGGGGACAAACTGTTTTATTCTGTATATTTGTATAAAACCTGCCAATGATGTGACTGGCCCAGTAATTGCTGCTACAGTTATATTTTCTCTTCTTTCCATTGACAGACAGTGATTGTTATTTACCTGAGATTTGATGTTTATCAGCTCCAACAGGGACAGATGCGTTTGTAATTCCCGTAGCCTGAGCTGTGAGAAAGAGAGAGAAACACTCACTGAGATACATAAATCACACAATCACATCAGCAAAGAGGTACATTTATGTCAATCATCACACTGGCATGGGTGGACAGGCCATCTGGCAAAATATATAAGAATGAATTATAGACGTTTTTCCTGAACGTGGAAGTAAGTCCAACTCTTAACTGAAAGAATGCTTTGCATTTCCGGTCTGCATTGTTTCTAGTCAAATTAGGGTATATTCCGAGCTAATAAACTAATGTTTTTAAAAAGCACATGGCTCCATAGCGCCATCACTTGGCAATGTCGCAATGACCGTCAGTTGTCAGTTCCTCACTTCAATGAGTGTGTAGATGACACGAAGCAGCGGACATTAGCTACATTAAAAACAGATGGAGGCTATTTGAATGGGTTCCTATGGAAACCGGAACAGAAAAGCATTCAAACTGACTAATGGCGGCGCTCATCGTTTACTCAGGAAAAAGGTCTATAGTAAATGTATGTCGCCTACATTCGTCACGTGGCCCACTTGAGTCAAACATTCTAATTAATTCAGCTCTCTCTCAGCTCAGTGCAGTGGCTCAAAAGTGCTCATCAATGACAAAGGCTGTATCCGAAATCGCCCCCTATACCCTATTCACTATTCCCTACATTAGTCCACTCGTACAGTTCACTTGAAGGAGTGAATGAAAACGAGTGAGTGAATTCCGACACTAAGTGCACCGGAAGGACTGCCGCTTTTGCATAGTATTGCTTACTGTTTAACAATCATTTAAAACGGACAGTTCGAGTAGTAAGATTAAAGGATTTATCTTGAACTATGCCAAGGAGTTTATGTATAAACCTTGGTTAAACAATTTAATAATCAATTTACAACAAATTTGTACCTGTGTTGTACGCTGCATTACGCAGTAGACGAGCGCGTTGTAAAACGAACAGATGGATGATTCAGCTGCGGGCGCCATCGTCTGGAGAGACGCGGGAATTCAGTCGGCGCACGACTCTCACAGTGCATTATGGGTTATCTCTAGCTGTTGAGCGTACATCGGTTGTACACTCGTTTTTGCGGTGCATTGTGGGATTGAATGAGTGCACTCGAGAACGTCCACTATGGTTTCGAACACCACTTAAAATGGCTGTCCCCTCAAATAGTGCCCTATTTGAGGGTATAGGGGGTGATTTCGGATACAGCCAAAATGTTTGAAATAGCCAATCAAAGTGTAGAAGGTGGGGTTAAACATTCACAGAGCTGAGCTGCGAGACACTTGACTGCGAACTGAGGCAATGCAAGCGGATAAACACGATGAGACAATTCAGCAATATTTGCTAACTATTTAGGATATAAATGTTAAACGACAGACATTTATCAGGGATGCTAAATACCTTTTTTAATTTCTTAATGCCATTTATGATATTTATCGCAGCGTAAGATAAAAGTGAATGTTTGTAAATCTCTATCCAGGCTTTCTTCTGTAATTTCACGTGCCTAAGAAAATTTTGAAAAAATATAATTCTCAAACTTACTCCAGCTCATTGCAAATCTGAAGACTTTCACTTGCAAGTAGTGTGATTAAAAAATGTATATATATTAGACTATAATAAAAAGATTATTTGCTATTTTACATGAATTATTTTATATACAACTGGCGGTCAAATGTTTCAAATAATTAAGACTTTATTTATTTTTGGAAAGAAGGCTGAATTATTATGACCATAAATACAGTAAAAATAATAACATGAATTATTATACTTAAAAAAGTGGTTTTCTGTTAACGCTATTTTAAAATGTCATTTATTCCTGATCAAAGCTGAATTTTCCGCATCATTACTTCAGTCTTCAGTGTCAAATGGCTCTTCAGAAATTATTCCAATATACTGTTTTGCTGCTTAATTGTTAACAGTTATTATTTCTGATCAATTATTGCTAATGGTTCTTATTATTATCAATACTAAAAACTGTTTTTGTTTAATTTTTTTTGGAAACTGTAAAACTTTTACTTTTTCTAGAATTATTTGATGAATACAAAGTTAAAGAACAGCATTTATTTAAAATATAAATAATGTGTAATAAGTATAAATATCTTTCCTGTTGTCAGGATTTAGTCTTGTTTGTTCTGTGCTCCTTAGTGTCCCCACCATGTTTCCTATGTATTTGGTTTAGTCCGTGTTGTCCCCTCTAATTTTGGTTCCCATTGGTTTAGTCATGCCCATATTTGTATTTCCCCCTTGTTATCTCGTTTGCAACCATGCCCTGTTTTCTGTGTATATCAGTCTGTCTCTGTTCACGCCCCTTTGTCCGTCGATGAAGTTACTTTGTGTTTCCTGTGTACTCCTTGGATTTCTGTTTGTTTTACTTATTAAAGTGTTTTCATTTATAGTCCTGTTTTCCCGGCATCTCTTTTGAAACTCACCACATCACCTACACACGACTGTGACACCTGTCACTTAGATCTTTAAATACAACCTCATTAAATAAAAGTATTAATTTATATATTACAAATAATAAAATATGAAGCAGCACAACTGCTTTCAACACTGATAATAGTCAGAAATGTTTCTTCAGCAGTAAATCAGAATGATTTCTAAAGGACCAATAGAAAAGAACCATACGCTAGTCATTCATTAATGTTAAAGAAAAAAGAAAGTATTTTATTTCTGTATTGCATTATTATTTTCTCATGTTACTAAGTGTTACTGGTGTTAAAAATGTCCCTGTGCATAATGAGCTGGAGGGTTTATGGTGTGGAGGGCCACTCTGTGCCAGAAAGTCCAGGGCTGTTTTTTTATCCCCGGTGCACCACTGCACACAACACAAATGGACAATCACATTACAGTCACAGTAAAATAAACATTACCTTGCTTGTGTTCGTTCTCCAGCTGTTCAGCCAGATCGTTCTGGTTAATCTTCCTCAGGATGTCCACCATGATCTTCACAGCTTCTTCTGCTCCAAAACAGCCCACCATCTTATCCACTGTTTTTAATCTATCTGCACTCTCCATTTCAGACTTTAATATACGCTTATGATCTTTCTGTAAGTGCCACTGAAACCACTTCAGATCAGCATTTTCCAGGTCCATCAGTGTGTTCAAGAGCAGATCTTTAACAGATGCCATCGTCCTTCACTGATTCACAGCTGCAGGACAACAAGAAGATCAAGAAGTAATTTCACTCTTAACATGAGGATATAAGTGCTCAAATGTTACTTGGATTATGATGCTGTGAGCAGAGATAAATTAATGAAAATAACATATGGGCAATTGTTTTGAGCGTTTTCTTAGCAAAAAAAAAAAAAAAAAAGATTCTGTCATGTCAGTATCATATGAACTATTATTTACCAACCATGAATAACAATGATGCAGATGTTTTTTTTTTTTTTTTTTTTTCGTTTCTCTTGGACAGAATTTCTAAAACTCTTTTCAATTCTGCATTTTTATAGGATTCTGAAAGGGAGGTGTTTTCTTCAGAACTTAAACTTGTAAAACTAGAGCAATTTTAGAAAACGAATGAAGAATAGTTTTCAACACAGGTGAGAGTAAACCCACGTGGAGAATAGTGTTGTTTTTGGCGGCCGATTTTAATTTTAGGTTTAGTCTAGTCTTTGTGTGAAGCTGTCATTTTAGTTTTTATTAGTTTTAGTCACGTTCATATTCTTTTTAGTCTAGTCAAGTTTTAGTCGACTAAAAGTCTGAGCATTTTAGTCTTATTTTAGTCAGAATTACCCATGACTATTTTCGTCTAGTTTTAGTCGACGAAAACTGATGACATTTAGTCAATTTTTGGTCAATGAAAATTGTATTTTAGTCTATTTTTAGTAATGCAATTTTATTTAACCCAGTCAAAATAGTATAAGTAGAAGTATAGACTAAACCAATGTTTTCTTTTAGCCAAACCCATTTCAACCTTACCTTATAAGCTCAAGAATACATCCATTCCAGACATGGAAGATGCTCTAATTTGAAATTACAACATTTATTTTACCTACCAAACATGTTAGAAGTACACACATATAAATTGAAATAAAATAAATACTGACTGCTTCGTATTCTGATTCAAATAACACGAACCCCTTGCACAGGATTCAAGTGTCATTCACTTCTTTATTAAGAATAAATCATAATACGAATAAATATGTACGTGTAGTTTTGTGCATGTTCATTTTCTAGTAATTCCCGCTTCAAAAGCACTTCTAATAATATTAGTCAATTTAACAATATCCTTTATTTATTTGATCCTCTATGGCTGCACAAATCATGCTTGTACTTTTATAAGTTTATTTACCAATTAATTAAAGGTTGTATCAGCGATTTCTAGCCTAAAACATAAAGTGTCGATTTCAGCTTACCTTTCATCACGATCCGCTCGCTGCCTGCCCCATAAATTGTCTGTGAAAAAACCGCGTCTCTCTGGTCAGCCTAGGGTCCGAGATATGCCAAAAAAAACAATCGGCACTATCAACACACCACAGATAACCAAACAGTGTTCCAACCAATCAGCGTCAGGGGTTTGGTGTTGTGGACTTTCCTACTGGTGCAGGGATGTGAGGGAGGCGGAGCGAAAGTCCACAACACCAAACCCCTGACGCTGATTGGTTGGAACACTGTTTGTTTATGTGTGGAAAGGTTGGTAGTGCCGATTGTTTTTTTGGCATATCTCGGACCCTAGGCTGACCAGAGAGACGCGGTTTTTTCACAGACAATTTATGGGGCAGGCAGCGAGCGGATCCTGAAGAAAGGTAAGCTGAAATTGACACTTATGTTTTAGGCTAGAAATCGCTGATACAACCTTTAATTTGTGTAAGTAAAATATTTCTTATGGTTTTCGTAGCACACATTGATTCATTTTATGAAACTGTCCAAAAATCGCTTTGACATCTGGGACGCAAAATATACTTTTTCCACCTTTGACCACAAGATGTCATTAGTGTGCAACGTGTTGAAAAGCTTCGAGTAATGAAGCTTTTTAGATCCAGTTGAGGGGAACGCTTTGGTGCTGGAAAGCTTAATTTTCCCATCACTACTAAAAAGTATGAAAAAATGTATGAGTCGTTTCTTCTTTTTCTCCCAAAGACGAACCTTTCTCTGTGTCAAACCTAACTTTGTTTGTAGCCGCGAGTGTGGCTTGAGAAAGTGACGTCGCCTGTGGTTTAGGCTAGAAGGGATAAGGCTCTGGCTACTGGGCATGCGCACATCAATCTAACCCCTTACAAAAAAAACCTACAGGAATCCTGCAGGATTTTCATTTTTTCTGCAGGATACCTGCTGGTATCCTGTAGGAATTATAAAATTCTGCAGGACAAATTGACAATATGTGCAGGCAATTCCTGCAGGTTTTTAGAAACATGCAGGATGATCCAGCATACTTAAGGAATCCTGCAGGATTCCCAATTTTTTGCTGCAGGATACCTGCAGGAATAATGAAATCCTGCAGGACACATTGGCAATATTCAGCAAATTCCTACAGGTTTTAGAATGGACCCTTTAGTACAACAGAAAACCCAGCACACACAAGTGAAAAACCATGCAGGATTTTATAATTCCTGCAGGACTGCAGAAATAATCCAAAAAAGGAAAGTAGTTTCTTGCATGAGTTGTTATTTCCTGCAGAATTAAAAAAAAAAAAAAAAAGAAAAAAAGAAAGAATGGCCTACCTAAATAACTACAGATTGTGAATTCTACAGGATAGGCTATATAAAGAGTGGAGGGGGAAAAAAGCTTTGATAGCTGCTGTAATTGTATACTGTATTTTTATTTAGATGGAGGAACTGTTTTTGATATAACAGGCATTCTCTGTTGGCAGCAATAAAAAAAAATGAGTCGTAACAAACAATCAATACAATGGACAAAAAAACAATAAATACATAAATAACAGTAAGAATAGATTATAGACAATTATAAAAAAACAATTACTCTATTAAAAATTATGTAGTTATGCAAACATCTAAGAAGTTTCAATGTTCAAGAGATATGAATCTGTACACTACACTTTTTTTCTATACATTCATTAAAATGTCAGTCCAGTTATCTATTTTTAATCCAACTCCCATCTGTTTGGCTGGATGCAAAAAAAACTATCTGCAAGACCTGGTAGGTCCTTGAGGTAGACACAGGTTGAATGCATGTCTGTGCATTTAATGAGTTCAACTGAGTCTATCCCTCTTTCTTTTAAAATGTTTGTTGCAGTTATGCCTGATTTTCTGTCTTTGCTGATGTTGTTATTTGTTGTTTTCATTACATCAATGAAGGCATGTCCCTCTCCTTGCCCACTACCTACATCTATAAATGATCGTATTAATGCTACAGACCCATGTCTGGTTTGAACTGCATGGTTGATTCTTTTAGTTAGAGATTTTGTTCCTTTTGCATGGATTCGCTTGCCATTAACCAGAGCCCTAGAATAAAAACTGAAAGCTTTATCTGCACTGAAACCTGACTCTTGAAGGAGATAAGATTCTCTTGGGGTTGGCTGTCGTACATGTGGGCATCCAAGAAACGTCACACTAGACCTACTGATACAATTTGTCACAGTCTTGCTGCCTCCCAACATTTTTTCAACAAAACTTTTGCTTTGCTGTGTTTGTTCATCCTTAAATACAGCAGCTATGAGTCGTGGAACATGCTGGTAGAGGTTAAACATGTTAACAATTTGTTCTGCAACAGCTTGTGTGCCATGAAAGAGTTTCTGTAAGTGTCCATTCTGAGTCTCATATAAGAATGCACTGTGACTCCATAAAGGACCCCAATTGTTTACAGATGCTGCTGCATGCACAAGTATGTGGACATTAAAAGACACATGGCACTTAGCATATAGAGACTCAAAACGGCCCACAAATGCTTTTAGAAGGGCATCAGCTGTGTCAATGTTTTGGGAAGAAATTGAATCTTGAAGGAGAATGTATGTGGCCTGTACTAGAAGCAGTAAATGGTCAAGATATTTCTGGGGCAAAATGCCAAACAGACAGGGAAGGCTGTAAAATAGGAGGAAGTGTCTGTATTCAGAAGCTTTCCAATATTTACGCAAAGAAATTGAACGGGGTGGTCTTGTTATACTTGCAGGTGGTTTAATGGCAAGCAACCTTCGTTCAATTTGCTCGATATCTCTCCCGATGTACCAAGGCTCTGTATGGTATTTTGAGTCAAACCATAAGGTAGTCAGTTGGCGACAAACACCCAGTAGTATGCCATGCATGTAATCATATGCAAACCCAGCAACCATGTTAAAAAATGTCAGCAACATTAGAGGAGATGGGCCTTTTACTCCATGTACACATGTTCCAGAATCAACAGCTTGCTGAGCATCTTTTGTGTGTTTTTCATGTGTCCTCAGCTCTGGCTCCACTGACTGCAAGGGATACACCCTTGTAAACCCATTACCCTTTTCTACAACCTCGCCCTTTTGATAGCACCAGTTACATCCATGCTCTCCATTAAACTGCTTGACATTCTGTACAGCACAACGAGCCACAGAGTCACAAATGCAAAGCAAACTGTAAACACGGACTACTGATTTTTCTCCTTTCCATTGACAAGACACCCCTTGGTTTTCAAGACTTTGCAGCTCATTAACAAATGATTGCAGAAATGAGTTCATTTCTGGCTTTCTAGGCCCAAACCACAACCCACCAAGAATGACATGCTTTGCCCTCAGATTAGGAGGGAGTTCATTGATCGTGACTTGAAGTGGCCAGATGTGAAAAGGGGAAGATTTGAAAATTGGAACTCCATCAACATTCCATGACACTGAAATATTTGTCAGTTTTGGGTCATTTAATGCACCAATCGATTTGTACATAGCGCCATCAAATATGTCTTCAAAGTTTTGTGAGTTGCACTTGGTCCTTGACCATTTGTAATCCAAAGACTGACAAAAATCTGCATCCTGAAATTTACCTCGCAATTGATCTGAAATAGATAACTTGATGAAGACAGAGCCAGATTTGATCAAGTTTTCAATGTCCCCTGGGGCACCATCACATGAAGCACAATGGATGGGGATTTCATTACCAAAGAAAAATTGGCAGAATGGGCAAATATACTGGACTTCAAAAGTGTCACAGTGAAATGATTTCATGAACTTGTACAAGCTATCTGGAACACCATTGGTTGAATCGGGACAGTGGAGATTGATAAGATCTAACAAGTCACTCAAAGCCACTTTGGATGTTGTATGTCTGAGGCTGTAGGCAAGTATGCACAGTAAGGATTCTTCACTGGTGATTTTGGCATTTGGGTATATTTTTTCCTTACTGGCACACATCTCCTCTCTTTCTTCTGTACTTCCCTCACAAACTGCACTGTGGTTTCTGAGCATCTAGAAAGTAGATATTGCACTAATTACATGCTGACACATAAAGAAAGTGTGCTTCAAAAGAAACATGAGACTAGATAATCTAGATAAATATTCTGTACTGTATTCTCACAGGAGTCTCTGGAAAGTTCTCATAAGCTGTGCTGAAAACATCACCCTCCTCATCAGCAGAAAAGCTTTCCTGTCAGGCACGGTGCATTTATTGCACATTAAAAAAAACAAAAAACATGTGAATACATGCACATATTGTATGCATAAAAATAGCATGGTTTTTAAAAAGACAGCAGTTAGCATAAAAATAAAATATTGTATGTTCATTCTCACATCAGCATCTGTAAAGTTCCCATCAGCATCACTGACAACCTCATTCTCATCATCAGAAGAAAAGTTTCCCTATGAGACATACAGGTATTTGAACCTCTAGTTTAATACATAAACATTTCACTTTTATATGTACTAGCTAAAAAAGAAACAAAGAATTGCCAAATTTATTCATCTGTGCATGACGGTAAAGAAGCACCATTTGGAGATTAAAAAAACAACAACAACTGTATTCTCACATTAGCATCAGGAGAGTTCCTGATAGATTTGCTGAAATTGTCACCACTATCATCATTGCAAATGTTTCCCTGCAAGTATAACATAAAGGGGGATGTTAGACATAGCTTCTTGATATTCATGTAGGACATGAATTTGTAACTGAAAACGTCTTAGGCAAACGTCAAAAAATGAATTACTTCAACTATATCTGGAATAAGCCATGTCTTGTATGATCTTCTCTTTTTTGTACCTGAAGTAGAAGAGCGAGTTTATTTTATTTTATTAATATAAGTTGATGTAATTAAACAATAAGAAACAAATTGCCTAATTTAGAATTAATTGCAGATTATATATTCTGAATTCAGCAACCTATTGTTTTCTGTGTCCATCGTCTTTTTGTGGCAGCTGGAACTGGTGCCTCTTCATTTAAGTATGCTTTGTACTCCATTTGTATCCTTTAAAAAATAAACAATTGAGTGTTATTTTAAACATAATATATTTTCTGCAATAATATAGTTTGTGATCCACTGTAATATCAAAACATTTTATGAAAATAATGTTTATTTGACAACTGACTTGAGTAGGAACATTAAAACAAGCACCACTAAATAAATGTTTTGTCGTGGAAGACTGTTTAAAGGAATTTGTGTTTTACAGATTCAGTCTTTCACACATAAAAAGACGGTCTTTTTTGCCACCTACTGGCGTAACAGTGTAATTTATTATAAGCGCCGCTAAATGAATCTTTTTAGAGAAAAGATTCGATTCACTGGGATGACGTGCTTTTTGACGTACTCGATTCACCGATTTAAATACAGGTCCATCAACTGTCACCAACCGTCTTCTGAAGGTAAAGTACTACTTTTATAAAATTATTTTATTGTTAAAGTGCTCTAAATGACTGTTCTGTTGTAAATCATTAAACTGCTGTGTCTTTGTAACAATAAAACAACAATAACAATTGTAACAATAACTTTTTTTTCTTTTTTCGCTGTCGAGGATACGCTATAACAAGGGCAGTTAACGCTACATAGGCCTACCGCTTATATAAAAATTGATTTTAAGAACATTTTTTTTGTATTTTTAACAAAGACATTGTTCTTTTTTGTATTTTTACTGCTTATAATTGATGCCAGTGTACTTTTTTGTTACCTCAGATATTAGCACCGGAGACTGCCCTGCAGCACATTGGCTGGTGTTTAAGGTAACACTGTTGTCATGGATACAGTAAACGTGAATGATGAATGAGACATCATTCATCATTCAATGAGATATAATAATATATAAATAACAGAGAGAGAGAGATAATAAAACTCCACAGTATGTATACACACACACACACACACACACACACACACACACACACACACACACACACACACACATATATATAATCTATCTATCTATCTATCTACCTTAGAAAATGACCAAAACATGGGTTCTTGTGGAATGGAGGGAGGAGCCACCCACATATGACATTGTCCCTAAAAAGGACATACTAAAAAAAACTTTTGAACCTGGGGATGTCGTGGATGTGGCCTATGAAGATGAAAGTTCACCAGCCACAATTATAGACATTGATGGTAAAAAAAAAAAAGTACAGCAAACAACAAGATTCCGTCATGATATAAGATAAGTATTTCCTACTTGAGTATTTTTGTCCCTGTAGAGAACAAAGAAACCCTCAGGAGGAGGATGTTTAGGCTGGAGGGCAAAAGAAGAACACAGCAATGTGTGTCAAATTCAGAAAAAAGAGTGGCAAAGAAAAAGAAAATTTACACTCCAACTCAGTCGCCATCATCTGATGCAGAACCTCCAATAAAAAAACATCAAGTACTAGCTACCATGCTACTTTTCATTAAGTTTATTTTTTATTTTTTATCACAAGCAGTAATGACATTGAGGTACCAATATTGTGTTCATCTTTAGGTCATTCACAGAAAGAATATTATGTTGATGCAAGAGATAAACAGCATGGAAAGTCAAGCTGAAGAGTCAAGCCGGGAAACTCAGCTAGAGCAAGAAATTCTTCGATTACAGAAAGAAAATGAAAATCTACGTGCCTTGAATATATCTCTACAACAAAGTATTTGTTTTTTTATATCTTTATTTCTCTGTCTATCCATCTATATATCAATTTATCTGTCAGTGTAATTGCCTATTAGTAGGCTAATCATGATTATTTGAACTGAATTTAATTTTTTTTTTTTTCTAAGAAATTCTACCAATGCTTGAATCCATGGCCCCGAACATTACACTCAGAACAGATACTCCTAACAATCATCAAAAATCACAAGAGAATCCAAGCCACAAAAATCCCCCTGAAAAGGTGAATAATAATATATTTTGTTTTTCATATACAGTGGTGTGAAAAGCTGTGGGCCCCGTTTCTAATTTTTTTTATTTTTGCATGTTTCTCACACTTTAATGTTTCAGATCATCAAACAAATTTAAATATTAATCAAAGATAACACAAGTAAACACAAAATGCAGTTTTTAAATGAAGGGGTTTTTTATGAAGGGAAAACAATATCCAAACCCACATGGCCCTGTGTGAAAAAGTGTTTGCTCAGGAACAAATGAGAAAGAAAGTAATTGAGATCTCTCAGTCTGGAAAAGGTTAAGCCATTTCTAAAGCTTTGGGACTCCAGCGAACCAGAGTAAGAGCCATTATCCACAAATGGCGAAAACGTGGAACAGTGGTGAACCTTCTCAGGAGTGACCCGCCGGCCAAAATTACCCCAAGAGCGCAGTGACGATTCATCCAAGAGCTCACAAAAGACCCCACAACAACATCTAACGAACTGCAGGCCTTTACACCTGAGATGTTCAGCTGGGATTAGGACTTTGCTTTCTGCAGACCAGTCAAGTTGTTCCATGCTGACTGAATCAATAATTTCTATTTGTACCTTGACTTATACACCGATGCATTGTCATGTAGAATAGAAAGGGGTCATGTCCAAACTGTTGCTATAAAATTAAAAAGCACACAATTCTTTAGAATATCATTATATGCTTAAAAATTAAGATTTATACTCATAGAAATTACTAAAGTAGTCAAACCTGTTTGTTAGAAGGGGGTGTCCCAATACTTTTGACAATATAGTGTATAATATAGTATAATATAATATAGTGTTTAATTTTACTGTCCTTAACTCTTTTTTTGTTTGTTTTGTAGACACAGGGGCTAGGAATTAGTCCTACTGTCCTGGCAAGTTGTGGACGGGGTGGCACATCATGCTCTGCCATGGTTAAAGATCTGGCGGTAGCAGTGTTTGGACGAGAGATGTTGGCCACTCATGGGCTGTCTGGAAGGGCTGGTAATGCAAACAAAGACACTACAGCAAAACCAGCTCTTGACCAAGACAAAGTAATGCTCATCTTGGGTGAGTTAAATGTAATTTTTTTCTTTGCACAAATATTAGGGCTGCTCTTGTTACAGTTACAGTGCAAAATGTTAATCATTGATAAGTAAAATTGCATTTACAGACACAGTACAGAAGAAATTCCCAGAGGTTCCAATAAAGTTCATCAGGGCAGCACTCAGAGAAAAATTAAATGATGAACACAAGTTGCGAGTAAGGTAATAATTAGTTACACAGACAAACACACACACACACACACACACACACACACACACACACACACACACACACACACATTTTGTTCATGTTTTATGGGCACATTCCATATACACAAAGGTTTTATACTGTACAGACTACAAGCTTGTTTCCTCATTGGAACCAAAAAATGTCCCCACAAGATAGAAATGTGCAGGTATTATTTTACTTGTGCATTAATGCATTTTTTTATGTCTTGCAGGAAAATGGAGTAGATGCCACCTTCTGGCTTCAGCAGATGGCTGTGAATTTGACTACGTTTCTCTTTTTTCTTTGAAAGTTTCAATAAATTAAACAATTTGTGAAAATACATTGTTTCATTGTGAAGTTATTTCTCCTGCATGTATCCTGCAGAAGACAATTTGCAGTTCTCCTATATTTCTGCATATCTATCCTGCACAATAATCCTGCAGGAACTGTATGTTTTAAACATACCTGTAGGAATGTAATTCCTGGAGGACATAATTCCTGCAGATAATTGTTTCCTTCATAGAATTCCTGCAGGTATTCCTACAGGAAAATGAGCTAAAAATCCTGTAGGAAATCTGCATAATATTCCTGCAGGATTCCTGCAGGTTTTTTTTGTAAGGGTTCGTTTCGTCTCGTTTTTGTCGCCGAAAATGAAGAGACATTTTAGCATAGTTTTTATTTTGTAAACCACATTTAGTCTCGTTTTTATTCGTCAACGATATTGCATTATACATTTTGTTATAGTCATCGTCACATGACCAGCATTTTCGTTTCGTTTCGTCTCGTTTTCGTCATGTGATAAAGGTTCGTTGACGACCATATTTAGTCATAATTTTCGTTGACGAAAGCAACACTAGTGGACAATTTACATGGAATTTACATTTACATGGACTTCAGTAATCTGATTATTCACCTTATTCTGAATAAGACAATATTCTGATTAAGGTGTTTACATGAGTTGCGTTTAGAATATTCCTCTCATGTTCCTGTTTTACATGTCATTATGTCCACACTAGATTAATTGTGTGATTGATTTACCACCACCTGTCAGTTTTAGTTTTCTTATTGTTTTATTTGTTTTAATAAAATGATAATCTATATCAATAAAAAGAACATTAAAAGGGCAATTCATCTTTCATTCTGCAAAAGACAGTCGTACAAGTTTGAAACATGAGGCCACTATAGTCTTATATTAAAGCGTAATAATTTATATGTTGAATTAAATCTAATTTCTTTCTAAAGCTACTTTTTGTAATGCCTTTTTGATGCTTATCTCAATCAACACAATAATGACTATTCATTTCCTTTATTTGCAATAAGTATTATAAATATCAGAAATTTTGTGTACTTTGTTATTTCTTGTTTCTTTTAACATATACAGGTTGTGACCTATTTCTATCTTAAAATATGTAAAATTAGTTTTTTGTTGTTGTTAAACAGAATGATTCCTCTGTGTGATTTTGGACATGATTTGGCCGCCTGGGACAAATTTTGAAAATCCTAAAAGATTCCTATGATCCTATAGCCTGGAAAAATCCAGACCCTAATCTATTAAGATTATGGGTCTGGGATCGAGCAATGAAAACTGCCTAACTCGAGGGGCGGCACACAGCATGCATTTGAAACTCTAACTGCACGCAATTGGATAACTCCAGACCAATCACAACAATACACGCTCAGCTACCAGCAAAGCTAAATGATGTTTCATTAACAAAGTTCGGGAGAAGCGCGTCAGATGCTTAGCGTAAACATCACAAGTCAATCAGCGCCATATGTTTAAATACAGCTGACTCACCTCAATTCACTCGATGGTTTATCAGTAACCCTCCACCACCCCATCTCTTCACTCCGAGTTCTCACTATTCCTATTGGGGGGTAACGTACTCTGTAGTCTTTGATCGTTTAACATGTTCACCGACAGATGATTAATGGCTGTTGCGATCAAATTTTACCAGTATCAGATGATTTGGTGCACAGTCCTGCAGTGTGACATCTCCTACGACGAACAACGTATTGTTGTTTTTCAAAACTAAAGTGTTGTCGTTTTTCAAGACAAGCCATGTTCAGAAATAATGCTAGAGGTTTCTGCTATCCACATAATTTCCAGCGCTAATGTCCTCCGCTCAAGAAATTTCTTTGCTTTGATAAACACTATTTGCGGAGCTGTTTTCAGGCCGTTTGCCGTCGTTTGTATACTTTTCATGATAGATGATTAACTGGCTAAGTAAGGTGATAACTATTAGATTTTAATCTATTCACCTGCAGTGTCTCACATTTTATGCAAATCTGACTATTTCCTTGTTCAAGTGCTATAATTATGTCCCCGGTGCATCTACCAACCCAGAAAACATGAAGAAGGACAACTGATTTTGCTCATGCTGTGACTTGTTAAAGAGATCTTATTATAATATTACAGCCCCTTTAATCTGCATGTTTCCACCCATATTGTGTTTTTGACAGTGGTGGACCAGTTCAAGCAAATCATGCTAACTGTCACAGACTCAATCTACCTAACATTGATCTGGAGGCAGACACACTCTGTCAGTCTAGATTAAAGACATCTCTTTAACCTGGCCTACACATAACACATTAACACATTACTATAATCCAAACCTGTTAAAGCATTGTTAGGCTGCATTAATTAGATCAACTGGGAACACTTCCCATAACACCTGATGTACTCGATGCATTGTAACAAGTATGGCATCTACATTAATATTAGTCTGTTTTGTTCTTATTCCGAGGTCACCGTAGACACCAGACCCAGTCCGTACCCAGCCCAGATCGTGGATCAGCACCTAGAGACAACATCTACAGCCCTAAATGTCAACCAGATGAGCCTCAGAGACGGCATTGACACAAGACCACAGGAATCAGATGAGACCTTTGCAAATCAGACTTTGTTGCAACATTGAACTTTGACACTAATGACACTATTGTCTTATTTATTACTGTAAAGTTGCTTTAACACAACCCGTATAGTTAAAAGTGCTGTATACAGGTATGTGCCAAAAAAAATTGAATATCAAGGAAAAATCTATTAATTTCAATAGATTTTTTTCAAATAGTGAAACTTGTATGTTATATTAGTTCACTACACACAAAGTGAAATATTTGAAGCCTTTATTTGTTTCAATATTGATGATTATGGATTAAAGACAAAAAAAAAAAAAAACAAATCCAGTATTTTACAAAATTAGAATATCATGACAAAGTTCAACACTGTAGGCTCCCTGTGTCTCAATCTAGTCAGCTAATTAACACAGCATTAAGAATATATTTTTCTCATTTCTCATTTATGTTCCCTAAAGAAATATTCAGCTGTCTGTTTCACTAAGAGTCTGTCTTTTGTGTCTCTGACAAACACATTGTCTTATATGCTGCTGAAAGTTACAGTATGTGTTTTCACTTCAGTGACGTCACTGACAGGTGGACCTCTAGTGGACAAATGAGTCTCTGCGTCTGTGTTTGTGTGATTCTGTCTTTTTACTCCATTGGTTTGTGTTCGTCTGACAGCTGTGCTGTTGGTTCAACTAGACTCAACATGATCATGAGGATGAAGAGTGAAGCTCCTGTGGTTGAGATCATTTCTAGGAGTCTTTGTCAGTTCATGCAGCTGGAGTCTGAGCCAAAACAAGACATTTTCCAGTGTGTCTGTGTGAAATCTGAGATAATTATACTGCAGCTGTACTCGAGTGTACTTTACTCACATGTAGCTGTACTGCAGTGGACTACTGATGTACTGCAGACTAACAGCATTTTATCTTTCCTACAGTCATTCGTTGTAAAGTACAGCAGATCAACACAGAAACAACACAATGATACGTGATACTAGTATTTCTGTTTACTTTACGTGTGAGGGAATAGAGATGATTTTCTGTAATACTTAACAACCCTTAACTGAAACCACTGCAGAAAAACACTCATCTTCAGAACCAGTTTAACCAGACCCTCAGGAAAACAAATGAAACCGGTTTGACAGCTGGATGGTTTCCAGAAAGCAGATTTATGACAGTCAGTCATGTTTCAGGGTTACTTTAATTCAGATAAACTGAACTGTTTTAGAGGTTTACGGGACGTTCATGATTATGTCTTTTGTGTGATTGTGTGCATTCATTATAAACCATTATTATGATATAAAGCTGTTCAGCCATACCTTTTCACCCTCATATGTGACCCTGGACCACAAAACCACTCAAAAGTAGCACAGGTATATTTGTAGCAATAGCCAAAAATACATCGTATGGGTCAAAATGTTCGATTTTTCTTTTATGCCAAAAATCATTAGCATATAAGTTAAAGATCATGTTCCATGAAGATATTTTGTAAATTTTCTACCATAAATATACAAAAACTTGATTTTTGATTAGTAATATGCATTGCTAAGAACTTCATTTGGACAACTTTTAAGGCGATTTTCTTAATATTAAAATTTTTTGCACCTTCAGATTTCAGACAAACATTGTCTTATTTTAACAAACAATATATTAATGGAAAGCTTATTTACTCAGCTTTCAGATAACGTAAGAATGTCAGTTTCGACAAATGTTCACTTATGACTGGTTTTGTGGTCCAGGGTCACATATTTCACAGATATACATTCAACAGTGAAGAAATATTGTTTGAGTAATGAACAGTAAAATAAGAATATCAGTGATTTCACATCATGTGACAGTAGTATCAAAACACACAGCTTTCTGTGATTCACTGACAGACATCTGATCATCGGTTGATCTTCTGTTTAATCATGACTTGAAGAGGTTTCAATAAAATCATCAAACTGACTGTAGCACAGAAAGAAGCACAAACTAACCAATGACACATTATAAGACCACACTCATGCATCAAAACAACTAAAGAAAGATGAAACACTCACCTCAAAATATATTCCAGATCTTTCTTTCTCTGAACTGTTGAACAGCGGCTCTGAAATGTCTTTCACTTCAATCAGGAAGAGATTTCATCAGTTAAACTGAAAGGTTGATTCTCAGGAAACAGGGCTGAACTTGTTTTAACAAGTTTGTGAATGTGTTTTGAAAGTCAGAAGTGTTTCAAGTGTCAGTCCAAGATATTTTAGTGTTGTGTCATGCTTGACTGTACAGAGATGGGTTTAATCAATAAAAGGTGAATTTGTAAGATACAAAAAAAGAAAAAACAAGGCTTCATTATTTTTTTAATATGTGACAGCATTCACCATAGTAGGTATACAGAGTATTTTATCATTGTTTACTAGGTTTTGCTTCGCTCTATAGCTTTATGTGATTTGAGAAATGACTGTTTGTGAAATGTCAGTTTGTGTTCTTCTTGTTTTAGTTGTATTTTAATATCTAAAAATAATTTAAATAGCACAATTGTATACAGAAGAGCTGATCAAAGTAAGTGATGAACAAAGTAAATTACAACAAAAACACAAGCACAGCTCATTTTAAGCCTAGATTTATAAACCTACATAAAATGTGGAGGAAGACAATGAGACAATATCAGAAAATACAAAAGTCAGTCATAAAAACATGAGGAAGGAATGACATATTCCATATTTAGGCTAAATCATACAGGACTAAACATTATGTGTTTGTTTGAGGGAAAGGAACAGTGATGAGTGTATGATCTGTGGCATTAAAGAAAATGCTGAGCATATCATACTAAACTGTAGTAGGTACGAAGAGGACAGAATCAGATTATAAAACCAAATTAAAGTATAAGAACAGGACTTTTATATTGTTCTGGTGGTGTGACTCATAAGTCTGCGTCGTGTTCTTGTGTCTGTTGTGGATGAGCTGAAGAAAGCTTAATGCTATAAAACATGTCAGGCGTTTGAATGCAAAATTCAGTTTTATAACGTTTGCAATCTATGTGAAACTCTAAATTATTGCATGTAAAATGTAGTGCTGTATCTGAGAAACATTATTTTGTGAGTCAGTGCATCCACAGATGAGTAAAAGAAAAGCTGTGGGTGAATCATAGTAAACAAGAGTAATGTTATGATAATTCATTGACTGGAAAACACTGACGAAAGCAAAATTGGTCAAAACAATGTAAATGCAATGAGAACACGAATGCTAATATGTTTAACGACACCTTTTACAAACCGATAGCAAATGTTTTAGTGAAAGTTAA
>NC_133364.1:56980663-57003644 GCF_049309525.1 Garra rufa
TAGCGACTTGTTAGTCATGGTAAAATCATGCTAGCGACTTGCTAGTCATGCTAAAAATCATGTTAGCGACTTGTTAGTCTTGCTTAAATAATGCTAGCGACTTGCTAGTCTTGCTAAAATCATGCTAGCGACTTGCTAGTCATGCTAGAATCATGCTAGCGACTTGCTAGTCATGCTAAAATAATGCTAGCGACTTGCTAGTCATGCTAAAATCATGCTAGTGACTTGCTAGTCGTGCTCAAATCATGCTAGCGACTTGCTAGTCATGTTAAAATCATGCTAGCGACTTGCTAGTCATGCTAAAATCATGCTAGCGACTTGCTAGTCATGCTAAAATAATGCTAAAATCATGCTAGCGACTTGCTAGTCATGCTAAAAAAATGATAAAATCATGCTAGCGACTTGCTAGTCATGCTAAAAAAATGATAAAATCATGCTAGCGACTTGCTAGTCATGCTAAAATCAGGCTAGCGACTTGCTAGTCATGTTTAAAATCATGCTAGCGACTTGCTAGTCATGCTAAAATCATGCTAGCGATTTGCTAGTCATGCTAGAATCATGCTAGCGACTTTGCTAGTCATGCTAAAATAATGCTAAAATCATGCTAGCGACTTGCTAGTCGTGCTAAAATCATGCTAGCGACTTGCTAGTCATGCTAAAATCATGCTAACGACTTGCTAGTCATGCTAAAATCAGGCTAGCGACTTGCTAGTCATGTTTAAAATCATGCTAGCGACTTGCTAGTCGTGCTAAAATCATGCTAGCGACTTGCTAGTCATGCTAGAATCATGCTAGCGACTTGCTATTCATGCTAAAATAATGCTAGCGACTTGCTAGTCATGCTAAAATCATGCTAGCGACTTGCTAGTCATGCTAAAATCATGCTAGCGACTTGCTAGTCATGCTAAAATAATGCTAAAATCATGCTAGCGACTTGCTAGTCATGCTAAAAAAATCATGCTAGCGACTTGCTAGTCATGCTAAAAAAATGATAAAATCATGCTAGCGACTTGCTAGTCATGCTAAAATCAGGCTAGCGACTTGCTAGTCATGTTTAAAATCATGCTAGCGACTTGCTAGTCATGCTAAAATCATGCTAACGACTTACTAGTCATGCTAAAATCAGGCTAGCGACTTGCTAGTCATGTTTAAAATCATGCTAGCGACTTGCTAGTCGTGCTAAAATCATGCTAGCGACTTGCTAGTCATGCTAGAATCATGCTAGCGACTTGCTAGTCATGCTAAAATAATGCTAGCGACTTGCTAGTCATGCTAAAATCATGTTAGCGACTTGCTAGTCGTGCTAAAATCATGCTAGAGACTTGCTAGTCGTGCTAGAATCATGCTAGCGACTTGCTAGTCATGCTAAAATCATGCTAGCGACTTGCTAGTCGTGCTAAAATCATGCTAGCGACTTGCTGGTCATGCTAAAATCATGCTAGCGACTTGCTAGTCATGCTAAAATCAGGCTAGCGACTTGCTAGTCATGTTTAAAATCATGCTAGCGACTTGCTAGTCTTGCTAAAATCATGCTAGCGACTTGCTAGTCATGCTAAAATCATGCTAGCGACTTGCTAGTCATGCTAGAATCATGCTAGCGACTTTGCTAGTCATGCTAAAATAATGCTAAAATCATGCTAGAGACTTGCTAGTCATGCTAAAATCATGCTAGCGACTTGCTAGTCGTGTTAAAATCATGCTAGCGTCTTGCTAGTCATGCTAAAATCATGCTAGCGACTTGCTAGTCATGCTAAAATCAGGCTAGCGACTTGCTAGTCATGTTTAAAATCATGCTAGCGACTTGCTAGTCTTGCTAAAATCATGTTAGCGACTTGCTAGTCATGCTAGAATCATGCTAGCGACTTTGCTAGTCATGTTAAAATAATGCTAAAATCATGCTAGCGACTTGCTAGTCGTGCTAAAATAATGCTAGCGACTTGATAGTCATGCTAAAATCATGCTAGCGACTTGCTAGTCATGTTAAAATCATGCTAGCGACTTGTTAGTCATGGTAAAATCATGCTAGCGACTTGGTAGTCATGTTAAAAATCATGTTAGCGACTTGCTAGTCTTGCTTAAATAATGCTAGCGACTTGCTAGTCTTGCTAAAATCATGCTAGCGACTTGCTAGTCATGCTAGAATCATGCTAGCGACTTGCTAGTCATGCTAAAACTCATGTTAACGACTTGCTAGTCTTGCTTAAATAATGCTAGCAACCGCATAGCAACACCTTAGCAACCACCGTGGGTACCTTAGCAACCGCATAGCAACACCTTAGCATCTATTCACATTCAAACTATTTATATATTCTAACTATTTATATCTATAAATCAATCTATTTTCAAACTATATATATCTATCTAGCCTATCTATCTTCAAACTTTATTAATCAAACTAAAACTATTTCAAACTGAAAACCTTTAAACTTTATTTAAACTAAAAGCTTTTAAAACTACTTAAAACTTACTGGCTAGGCTTTCTCAAGCCAACTTAAAGTTTGCTAACAAACTTTTTATCTAGTTTAATTTCTTCCTGTTAATTACTCTCATCTTAAATATGACAAATTCTCCAAACACACAGAAAAGCTCCTGTTGAATCAACTGAGATCCACGGGACACACTCGTCTTTTATTAAAGATAAAATGTGATAAAATGAGGAGGAGACTGAAGACATACAAGAATTGAACTATTATTCAGAGTCAAACATTAAGATACTGAGGAACAAACAGGTTGGTTTTCATTCTCAAAACTGAACTCACTCCTTATTAAAATGTCAACCTCTACAGAAGAACAGTGCAAAGTAAAAAAAATGTTAGTGTCTTATAATAATTTTATGAAAGTGTGTTAGATATATATATAATTTTTCTTCAAAACTCTCTAAAACATGAAGCTACAATAAAACCTTTTTTGTTTGCTCTGTTATTTCTTTTGACATGTTGCTCATACACTGCTGTTCAAAAGTTTGTGATCAGTATTTGTAATGTGTTTTAAAGAAATTTCTTATGCTCATCAAGGGTGCAAAAAAAAACGGTAATCTTGTGCAATATTATTACAAATTAAAATAACTTAAAAAATTTAAAAAAAACTATTTATTCATGTGATTCAAAGCTGAAGTTTTATCAACCATCAATCCAGTCTTCATTCTTCATTGTCACATGATCCTTCAGAAATCATTCTGATTTATTAACAACATGCTGATTTATTATCAGTGTTAGAAATATGATGCTTAATATTTTGTTGGAACAAGTGATATTCTTTCAGAATAATTTTTTTTTTTTTTTGCATTTAGAAAAAAAAAAGCATTTATTCAAAATATAATTTTTTTCTTACAATATAAGTCTTGAGTATCATTGTCTATCAATTTAATAAATCCTTGCTAAATGAATTACTTTAATTTAAATACTACAAAATTACTAATATGGGCAGGGGGCGGATTAAGGTTGTCAGGGGCCCCTAGGCTGCTCTTTGTGTGAGCCCCTGACTCCCCTACATTCCATTCAAGTGTAACTTTAGTAATTTACATTTTTGTGCTCCACTTTCATGCTTTCTTTCAGCCATTCATCCAGCAATAGCAGTAACGTAAATTAAAATGATTGTCATGATTTGACCAGCAGCAACTGATTGGATAACCAATTCACATCTACCAATCACCTGCTTGTTTTTTTTTTTTTTTTTTTTTTTTTTTTTGTAATGTTTATTATGGGCCAATTAAGGTCTTCTTTTGTTCAGCAAAAGTGGATGCTGTGACGTCTGAGCTGAAATCCGTGGCAGCAAAGGTGGTGTGCTTAGAGTGACGCGTGGATCAAGTTGAACAACCGATTAGCCAGATGAAAAGAAGAATGGATGATCTAGAAACCTACATGAGACGGCGCAACTTGAAGTGGATTGGTATTCCGGAGGTGGCTGATGGAAACATCCGTCTTGAAGTCGGCAGGATTTGTCAGGCTGTGCTTCCCAGCGAAAAAGAAAAATGTCCAGAAGTCGTCGATGTTGTGATGTTGTGTTGTGTTTTGAGCAAAGAGAAGCTTATTTGCACTCAAAAGATTTTATAAAGTGCTAAGTCATTTTCTGACCTTTTTGCCAAACTCAGTTGCATATGATCACTTGTTTAAAATAGGTTATAAGTATCTTGTTTTTTCTTGTTTTAGTGTTAGTTGTTTATGTCACTTTCTATTATTTCTTTGAATGTCAGGGGTTTAAGGGAAAATGTCAAACGCAAGGCCTTGTTTTTGTTTACTAAGAGATTTAATTTAGATTTTGTATTCTTTCAAAAGAAACTCATTCGATTGCCTCTGATGTAAATTTTTGGCGTTCACAATGGGGCAATGATATCTGGTTGTCTCATGGATCAGAGCGTTCAGCAGGGGTCTCTTGTCTGAAAAATAATTTTGGTGGAGAAGTTTTACATACAGAGTGTGATGAAAATGGCCACTTTATATGTTTAATTTTAAAAAATGTTCGATCTTGAGCAGGTTCGATCTTATTGATGTATGGAGAGAAACAAATGTATATGATATTGATGATAATGATATTGTGTATACCTGGAGTAATAAGGATGGCTCTAGATGTTCCAGGATAGATTTTTGGCTTGTTTCTAATCATTTTGATGAGAATAATATTCAAGTTAATGACCATAAAGCTATTTCGATTAAAATGTAAATTTCTCCAAATGCAAATTGTAATAGGCAGCACTCATATTGGAAAATGAATAGTTCTCTGCTCAAATTAAATGAAGTTAAACAGGAAATGGAAAGGCTCATTAATGTTTATTGGGTAAAAGCCAAAAATGAAGGATCGTTTAAATGTAATTGGGAATTATTAAAATTTGAAATCTGAAAATATTTGAGAAAATTTAGTAGTATATTAGCTAAATCGCAGCGTCTTACGGAAGAGAAAATTATTGAAGAGATCTTATGTTTATCCAGTATTTCTAATGACAGTTTATTGGATGAACAGAGAGTACGCCTAGTGGACCTACAAAATAAGCTTGATGATATGTATAGAACGCGAGCACAGGGAGCCTTTATTCGATCGAGACGAAGATGGTTAGAGCACAGTGAGCAGATGTCTGCTTAGAGCTAAGTTCAACTCTATTTCTAAAATGAATATTAATGGATCTATTACAGACAACAATTTCTAGTTTTTGTTATAATTATTATTCTAATTTGTGCTCATCTAAATTTAGTGAGCTTAATATGTCAACCTTTTGTAAGCATTTAGAAAATGTGAATATAATTAGTCTAGAGGATCAAAAATGATGTGATGCTCCAATTACAATTACTGAAATTAAGGATGCGATCGAACGTCTGAAATGTAATAAATCACCAGGTGGTGATGGAATTACTGCTGAATTCTGTAAACAGTTTTCTGAGATTCTTGTCCCATTCCTTTTTGAAGTGTATTCTGAAAGTTTAAAGTGCTCAGAACTTACCACAACTATGACTCAAGGTGTAATTTGTTTAATTCCAAAACCCAAAAAAGATTTGCTTCTTATTGATCATTGGAGACCCATTAGTCTTTTAAATAATGATTATAAAATTTTTGCTCTTGTTTTTGCTCAAAGGTTTAAATCAAAACCAATCTGGGTTTATGGGGAAAAGGCATATATTTAATAATATAAGACTTATTTTTGATCTTATTGACTATTCTGACTTTATTAAAGATGATAGTTTCATATTGTTTTTAGATTTTTTTCAAAGCCTTTGATACTGTTGAGCATCCTTTTATTTTTTATTGTTTAGAAGGCTTTGGGTTCGGGAGCTATTTCAGTAACGCCATGAAAACTCTTTATACGGGTGGTAATAGTTCAGTAAAATTAAGTCAAGGCACCACACAAAGATTTGATTTGAAAAGAGGTATGAGGCAAGGTTGCCCTGTTTCAGTTTAAGTTTTTCTTGTTGTTGCCCAGGCGTTTAATCATTTTGTTAAATCAAGTGATTTAGAAGGTCTTCAAGTTGCAGAGCGAAGTGTCTTGATAAGTCAGTTGGCCGATGAAACGGCTCTCTTTTTGAAAAATGCTTGTCAGATTCAGACGGCAATCAAAATTATTGACATTTTTTCTAGTGCCTCAGGTCTTTGTTTGAATTTGCAGAAATGTGAATTGTTGGCCTTAAAGAGTCATGACAAATCTATTTGTAATATTCCTATTAAGGATGTTCCAATTTATCTAGGTATGGCTATTTCCAAAAGTGAACGGGACAGAATCTCATTAAATTTTAATCCTGTGATAAAAAAAAGGAGATTTAACATTTGGTTACAGAGGGATTTATCGTTTAAAGGTCGTGCTCTGTTGGCTAAAGCAGAAGGTATTTCTAGACTTACTTATGTTGCTTCTTCAATTCATTCAGATGGTAAAATAAATAAGTAAATTGATCAGACAATGTTACATTTTCTGTGGAAAAATCGTGTGCATTATATCAAGAAGTCTGTGATAGTTAATTCATATAAAAATGGTGGACTTGATTATTTAGATTTTTCTATCTTAAATAACACTTTCAAAATTAACTGGTTGAAGTATTTTTTGAAAAACCCTTCCTCTGTGTGGAATATCGTATCCAGTACTGTTTTTGATCAGCTCGGTGGTCTCTCATTTTTGTTAATGTGTGATTACAAAATTGAAAAACTTCCTGTTAAATTGTCAGCTTTTCACAGGCAAGCACTTTTGGGGTGGAAGTTAATTTACAAGCACAATTTTTCTCCGCACCAGTATTATATCTGGAATAATTGTAATATTCTGTATAAACACAAGAGTATATTCATGAAAACTTGGTTTGACAAAGGGATTCTTTCAGTAGGTCAGCTGTTGAACTCTCAGGGGTATTTGATGACTTATGATGAATTTCTTTCTTATTTTGAATTCCCTGTAACCCCAAAAGAATATGCCTCTGTAATTGGTGCTATCTCTTCTAGTATTGTGTCCTTATGTAGAGGTATTTCATACTCTAAATATGCTTCTTTTCTTCACCCTGCTGATACTTTCTGTGGTAGAATTGGTTTTTCATCTAGTGGAAAAAATAATAAGGCTATACGTTCATTATTTCAAAAAGAAATTGTTAGTAAACCATGTTATTTTCTATTGGTCTAAGTTTATCAGAAATATTGATTTAAGGAAAGTTTGGGTATTACCTAATAAATATCTTATAACAAATAAAATTAAAGAAATTTCATTTAAGATACTACACAAGTTCTACCCAAGCATTATTTAAACAGATTTATTGAAGAAATAGACATAAATTGTTCTTTTTGTACATCACACCCAGAAACAGTAGCTCATATTTTTTTGGAGCTGTCAGTATACAAAGAGGCTATGGTGGGAGGTTTCTAGATTTATAAATGACAAAGTGTTGTCCAACTACTTATTATATGAACATGTAATATATATATATTTTTTTTTAAGTATGACAAGAAGCTAGATAATGAGGCTTTCGTTATTAATATTTTGATCATACTTGTTAAGTTTCATATTCATCGCTGTAAATTTAGTAATCAGAAACCTCTTTTTTCTGTGGTACTTAAAGAATTAGATATTTATAAAAAGTACTATTAAGGAGAGTACAAACATAAAAGCTATTAAAACTCTGTTTGATTCTTTTAAGTTATTATGATTTAGCAAGGCCTGTCATTTATTGTAATTTTTTTTTTTTTTTTTACAGTGTAGTTTATGTATTTATGTTCATAATACATGTTAGTACTTGTTTTTTTTGTATACACCCTTGGCACATTTGTATTTGTATATGTTGTTCAAGCATTAATAAAAAAAAATAAAAAAAAAATTAAGATGCGCAACGCACCGGAAAATATAGATCAGTATTTTAATATAATGTGTAATGATATGCATTTTCATTATATTTTGCAAAATATTTTCATTACCTATATGATGTAAGGTTAGACGTAATCTCGTTGGGGGCACACAGACTCGACATTGTTGTGGTAATCTTTGCGTAATCTTTTCCTTTTGGCACACAAGCATAATTACTGTCACCTGCAGGACAAACTGTGTATTGCACCCGATGCTCGGTTGTGGTAAAAATAATTCCAGAAACGATTCCAGATTTAGGGAGGCCAGTGGAGTGACCAAGTGTGCTGACACAGGGGCACTGGCCCCCGCCTAGAATCACCACTGCTCCCACAGCGGCCTTTTATCAAGAAATAACAGACCGCATTCTACATTGGAATTCAACCAAGCCATCATGTAATAAAATAAGTTAGTAATAAGCATATATCATAGCATAAATTGGTGAATTTAGAGGAAATCTACAGATGCAAACAGATGGAGGATAGATACACTATAAAAAATGTAGTAAATCTGAGTAACTGCATTTGGTACATTAATCAATGAAACTGAGTAGAAATAAGTCTACATTAAACGTTAACAATAACAATATTTATAAATTAACTTTTTATTTATGAGTAATTTAACTTTTTTTTAAATTTCCCCTAAACCTTTATAAAATAGTATTCCATGCAACCACAAATACATACATGACATTGGCTTTTATTGAACTTTTCTCAATAATTTTGGTAAGATCAATTCAAACAATCAAGTGAGATTTTCAGAAATTTTATTAAGTTAATAAAGTTAAACTAGTAGCATAGAAAATGTTTTCGAAACAGGCACATTTCCTTTGCTGCTCTATAAAACTAGTGAATGGAGACCAAGGTTTCTGTGTGAACTGATTATTTTGTAGACATCTTTTGAAAATTAAACAATCGCATGAGTTTGAGGAAGATAAAATAAACGATTTAATTTTCTTTTAAAGGAAGTCAGTGTTGCGTTAATATATAGGGTATACTTTTTTGTTTAAAAAAAAAAAAAAAAAAAACGTAATTATGAGAAGTGCCCTTTATTTCATTTGAGCCCCTGCTCCTCAAAATGTCTGTGCACGTCCCTGATGCTTCATATAGAGCTATAATTTATTCCGAGGATGATGAGGTATCAGTTACATTGTTTTTATGTCCGTTTATCTGTTGAAAGGAAAATAAATAAATAAAACTTATAATTGAAATTACTTAAAAAAATTGCATTAATAATATTAATAATGCATTTTATTAATATTATACTGCTTTATTGGTGTTAGCATTATTATTATTACTTGTGTACAATTTGAATACAAGAAGTGGAGACGAAGAACAAGCGTAAGTTTAAAATGTATTTGTGTATACATGCGCGAGCATATTCAAGGAAGGTAGCACATTAATTTCGAACTGTCATTAAATTGCCTGGAACTCTTATGGAAATAACCGTTTGGAAGCACAGAACCGCGCCAATCTGAGTCTAGCGACAGAGATTATTGGTAAGGTAGTTAATGCTATTTTTTTATGTATTTATCATTTTTCTCAGTGTAACGTTATAGTTCTACCAGAAAGACTCGGGAGAATTTATACTATACCGATTACATTTATGTAGAAGCTCAGCAAGCAATCCGGTTCTTTGGCGTAGGCCCCGTTCGTAACTCGCATTCCAAGGGTACGGAAACAGCGAGTCCCGCCTGAAGACGAAGGCGGGGGCGCCGCTAACCCCCCCGCGGAGTCAGGAAAGGGGCCAACTGGTGATGGTGAGGATTGAGGAAGACAATCTGAGGTCTTCGTGAAGAAGGGGATAGCCTGATTGATGGATGTGGTAATAGAGGGATGACCCAGCTTGGTAGAATAGAGGAGTTGGAGGAGAGATTCCATCTTGGTGGAGGTGGGGAGGATGGAGGTGCTGGAGCAACAGCATCTGCGAACTCAGACATGGTAAGCGCTACCCCTTAAAGCTACAGTAATGATATGATTGGAAGATGAGGAGGTAATTAGTGACGCAAACGATTGAGTCTTCCTGCCAGAACTTGCGCTAGCTTCATTTCTACCAGAAAGACTCGGGAGAATTTATACTATACCGATTACATTTATGTAGAAGCTCAGCAAGCAATCCGGTTCTTTGGCGTAGGCCCCGTTCGTAACTCGCATTCCAAGGGTACGGAAACAGCGAGTCCCGCCTGAAGACGAAGGCGGGGGCGCCGCTAACCCCCAAAGATAGGTGGACTAAGGATCCACCAGAACGGGGCCCACCCCCAAAGGACGGTTTTAAAATTACCTTACGGTCGTGAATCCTGGGGTTCCTGGCTTAGATGGAGAAAGAAAGAGAACAAATTAGATTTAGATGAGTGCCATTCATGGTTAACTTAAATGAACCACTAGCTGTTTTTTTTTTGAAAATGAACATATGCTCCTGGTATCCTTGATTGCGACGTGAAACAGGGCCATCCTTTGATAGAACGCATGGACCACGGGCATCTTTTGATAGAACACATGGGCCACAGGCCATCTTTTGATAGAACGCTTGGGCCACAGGCCATCTTTTGATAGAACGCTTGGCCACAGGCCATCTTTTGATAGAACGCTTGGCCACAGGCCATCTTTTGATAGAACGCTTGGGCCACAGGCCATCTTTTGATAGAACGCTTGGGCCTGTTGTGAACTTTTCTCAGAGACCAGGAGACGTTTTGGATATCTTGAAGCAGAAGTTTCTCTTTATTGAGATCCTAGCTGTTCGTTCGCTGCAGTCATCAAAAGTCGTCTGACTAATGTCAGATACAATACAGTTTAAATACATTTCCAGGGGGAAGATTACACAGAGGTGGAGTCAATCTAAACAAAGCATGCAAATGCAGTACAGGAATCAGCCCGTTACCAGAGTTCCCCAGCCCTGATCTCATTATCATAACAGTGTCATTCATAGGCATAGGTGCTAATCCAATCAGTCTGACAGTATTGCCCATACCTTCACATTATCATAGAGACAAAGGCATCGCTGTAGCTTGAGAACAAAAGGTTAATGTCTCAGACACCTGGGCTGCCTGATTTGATCTTCTTAGAATGTCATCATCTGTACCTTTAGAAGCTAAATAGAATATACTTCACTTTAGATTTTCCTGTGAAGCTTTGTCAGAACATATGATCAACATTTCTTAAATTTGTAATCCTACAATCCCCTCTTTGAGAGTTCTAATAACTCTCACATAAAACAAATTTAAACCTCCATAAGTCCATTCTGTAGCCTATGTTGGTTAACATAAGCCCCATCTTGCAGTCATGTAACTTGTAAAAGTTACAGGCACATATAACATTATCCTGTGTCTTGTCCTAGATTTACGTAGGTGTAATAGTTCTTTTCAGAACCATAATTGTTGACACGTGCGACAATGGGATGGTAAAATGTCGTACAAACTCATGATGTCACAGAAAATCATGTAGCATAAGAGTGGAAGTCTTGAAGTCTATGGCGCCTGAATAGCTGTGAAGTCTGTTTTCTGTAGTCCGTTTCCCACGTAGATTCACTCAGATGACTCTTTGTCCTCATGAAGCTTGTTCATGGATGTCTAAAGTGATGTTTCACACCAGGGTTTCTCTTATGAAGATGACTTGGCATACACACCTGAAACACAAGAAAACAAAGAAACAGCAGACCAGCAGTATTCATGCATAGACATTTTTAGACTTCTGTTGATCGTATAGTGGTTTTATTTATTACATTAAAATTCTAGTGATCCTTTAGTGTTTTTTTTTTCTTCTTAACCTAATCTTAATTTGACACCTAATAGACCAGTGAGGTGGGGATTGAAAGTACTAAAGGGGAAAAACCTATGAGGAAATGTTCACCGCAGGATTTTGCCCCCGAGGCTTATTGCACTTCGGTTCTTTCCTGGGCTCCTCACTGGTTTGTGTGTCCTAATCTGTCCCTTTAAGTGTTGTGCACACTGTATAGTGTGAGACATAAGTTCCTAATGCAGAACAAAAAATACATGTATTTCCAAAACAATGCAATCACTACATTTCAGTCCTCTAATTAAACATCAGTCCTGGTAGACATCATAACAGTGTCACGGATTGGCCAGGTTCTACTCCCTCACTCACTCAACGATCACAGTCACCTGATTACTAATCATACGCACCTGAATCCAATCACCAGCACCACATATAAGCACACCACACACCTCACTCAGGGTCCGGGCTCGTTTGCACGAAGCGGACTCATTGTGTTTCTCTGTCGAGTTCACAAACCTCAAAGACATACTTACCTCGTTATTTACCTGTTGAAACTTACCTCTTGTCTCGTCTATTCCAGTACGAAGTCTGTTCTCTGTTCCAGTCAGCTGTGGTCAGCCATAAGCCTGTTCGTCGATCACCAACGGTGTGTGTGTGTGTGTGTGTGGGTCGGAGTCCTCCTCCCGTCGTTCCTGGAAAGGAAAAGGATCTGTATTCAGTATTCATCTCTAGTCAACGAATATCATACTTGGACTGTTATACTTACCCGGTTCTGCACGTCATCTTATCCACAACGCTCTGCTGATAATAAACATTGTTATATTGATCACTTACCTCTCTTGTTTGGTCTGCTTCCGTAACAGTTAGCCCGGACCAACACAGTATCAGCATGAGCAATCGGGACCCGTTTCAAGAGCTGGTGGACTCGCTCAGGAAGGTTTTGTTGGCTAGTCATGCCACCACACCAACTTCAGCTCATCCCACCGCACCACCGGCACCCAGCACTTCTTCGGCTCCCGTAAACGTCCCTTCCAGTCCCATGGCCCGACCAGCGCCCTACTCTGGCGGGGCGGAGGAGTGCAGCGGATTCCTGTTACAATGTTCATTGATATTCACAATGCAACCTGCTCTCTATCCCACAGATTCTTCGAAAATAGCCTTCATCACGTCTCTGCTTACCGGACCAGCTCTCAAATGGGCGGACACGTTATATCAGCAGGCCGGGCCGGCAACCCATTCGATCCAGGCTTTCGTCGCTCATTTTAAAGAGGTTTTCGGACGTTCTGATGCAGAAGTATCCGCAGGAGAGCAATTGTATCATCTTAAGCAGGGAAGTATGACGACACAAGATTACTCCCTGCGTTTCCGAACTTTGGCCGCTGCCAGCGGATGGAATGAGCGATCGTTACTGACCACGTACCGGCTCGGCCTAGAACCCAATCTCCGGATGCAGTTAGCTGCTTTGGACGACTCCATGGGATTGGAGAAGTTCATTCAGCAGTCACTTCGTTGTTCAGATCGTCTAAGATCCTACCAAGACCAGTCCGTCACTACTGCACTCCTCCGACCAGTTACATCCGCCAGCCCTCCAGAACCAGAACCAATGATCCTGGAATCAGGGAAAATCTCTGCAGCTGAGCGACAGAGAAGACTGACCCGGGGTCTTTGCATGTACTGTGGGGCTGCGGGACACGTACGACTCAACTGTCCTATGCGTCCTATACGATCTTTGGTGAGTGTAATACGTTCTGAATTGGATAACATGCATCCTCTGACTACCAATGTTCAGTTAACCACCCACACTTCCTGTGTTACAGTCGCAGCCCTCATCGACTCCGGGTCAGCGGGAAACTTCATCTCCAACACCCTCTGTCGCCAGCTCCAGCTACGCACCCAAGCATCAACCACCATCTACCAGATTCAACCGATAACTAACCGGATAAACTCACGGACCCGTATTCACCGGAAAAGTGAACCCATCATCCTACAGATTGGAGTTTTGCACCGTGAGGAGATTCAGTTTCTGGTTCTGGAGGGAGCTACTATGGACATCATCTTGGGGCGCCCGTGGCTGGTGAAGCATGATCCCAACCTCTCTTGGGGCACAGGAGAGGTGATAAAATGGGGAAAAGAATGTACCAACCAATGTTTTCCAGATCTTCCACGTCCTAGACACAAGATACTACCTGTCAACGTCACCTCCGTCGAAAGTCCTGTTGAGAAGCAGTCAGTCCAGATTCCTGCCATTTACTCGTCGTTTCAAGACGTCTTCTGCCCCAAGAGAGCTTCCCAGCTACCTCCACATCGGCCATGGGACTGTGCCATTGACCTAGTTCCGGATGCTCCAATGCCCAGAGGTAAGATCTACCCGCTGTCGCTTCCGGAGACCAAGGCAATGGAGGAGTACATACAGGAGGCTCTCGATCAGGGTTACATCCGACCATCAACATCACCCGCAGCATCCAGTTTTTTCTTCGTGGCAAAGAAGGATGGAGGGCTGCGGCCATGCATCGATTACCGTATACTCAATCAAGGCACCATCAAGTTCCGGTATCCCCTTCCTCTCGTCCCTGCGGCCCTCGAACAACTACGCACTGCCAGGGTGTTTACGAAGTTGGACCTCCGCAGCGCGTACAACCTCGTGAGGATACGTGAGGGGGACGAGTGGAAGACTGCCTTCGTGACCCCTACTGGCCACTACGAGTATTTGGTCATGCCCTATGGTTTGGTCAACGCCCCCTCCGTATTTCAGAACTTCATTCACGAGGTACTCCGGGAGTTTCTGCACCACTTTGTCGTTGTCTACATAGACGATATCCTGATTTACTCCCGGAGTGAGGCCGAACATCGCCTCCACGTTGCGGAGGTCCTTCAAAGATTACGGGATCATCACCTATATCTCAAGGCGGAGAAATGTTCATTTCACCTACCAGCAGTGCACTTCCTTGGATACGTCATCGACCAGAAGGGGGTCCGTATGGACGAGAGGAAGGTATCTGCAGTTGTGTCCTGGCCAGAACCCACCACTATCAAAGAGCTTCAACGATTCTTAGGTTTCGCCAATTTCTACCGCCGGTTTATCAAGAACTACAGCATCATCACCGCTCCGCTTACCAGTCTACTCAAAGGAAAACCACGAACCCTACTCTGGAACCCTGACTCGGCCGCAGCCTTCCATAACCTCAAGGAAGCATTTACACAGGCACCTCTTCTAACCCATCCTGACCCTGATCTCCCTTTCGTGGTAGAGGTAGACGCTTCTACTACCGGCGTGGGAGGGATTCTGTCACAGTATCACGGTACTCCTCCATTGCTTCATCCCTGTGCCTACTATTCCCGGAAGCTCAGCCCTGCGGAGAGGAACTATGACATCGGCAACCGCGAGCTTCTTGCCATCAAGCTCGCTCTGGAGGAGTGGCGACATTGGTTAGAGGGATCCAACCACACGTTCCAGGTGATAACAGATCACAAGAACCTACAGTACCTCCGAGACGCCAAACGGCTCTGTCCCCGTCAGGCAAGATGGTCCCTGTTCTTTTCACGATTCAACTTCACCATAACCTACCGGCCAGGATCCAAGAATACCCGAGCTGATGCTCTGTCTCGCATCCATGATTCTCACGACTTGCCTGACACACCCACGACCATAATCCCCGAAAACATCATCGTTCAACCCATTGAATGGACCAACCCGCCAGCTGTCGCCACTCCGGAACCCAGATCTCCGCCGGGCTGTCCACCTGGTCGCAGATTCATCCCTAGGACCCAGCGGGTAGATCTAATCCATTCAACACATACCTCTCTGGGCACTGGGCATCCAGGGGCCAACAACACTCTCTCGCTGCTGACGGACCGCTTCTGGTGGCCGCACATGGCAAGGGATGTGAGGAGGTATGTCCAAGGATGTAAGGAGTGCGCAATGTCCAAGAGTCCACGTCATCTGCCTGCTGGGAAACTCCATCCCTTGCCTGTGCCGAACCGCCCCTGGTCACACCTAGGAGTTGACTTCATGACAGATCTCCCCTCATCTGACGGTAACACCTGCATCTTTGTTATAGTTGATCGATTTTCAAAATTCTGCCGACTGATACCTCTGAAAGGTCTTCCCACAGCCTTAGAGTCTGCCGAACTGCTCTTCAACAAAGTCTTTAGGTACTATGGCATTCCGGAAGACATCGTCTCAGACAGGGGTCCACAGTTTATTTCACGGGTGTGGAAGTCTTTTCTCAAACTCCTAGGTGTGACCGTTAGCCTCTCCTCTGGATACCACCCTGAGACCAACGGGCAGACGGAGAGGAAAATCCAGGAGGTGGGGCGGTTCCTCCGGACATTCTGTCATGGTCACCAGGACTCCTGGAACCAGTTCCTGGGTTGGGCAGAATACGCCCAAAATTCACTGCGGCAACCCACCACAGGACTCACGCCATTCCAGTGTGTGCTCGGCTTCCAACCACCTCTCTTCCCCTGGAATGGCGAACCATCACAGGTGCCCGCAGTGGATTACTGGTTCCGGGAGAGCGAGAGAGTCTGGGACGAGGCTCACCATCATCTTCAAAGGGCAGTGCGCAGAACCAAGTCCACTGCCGATAAGAAGAGGATTCCTGGTCCCACATACACTCCTGGGCAAAAAGTCTGGCTCTCCACAAGAGACATCCGTCTGCGCCTGCCCTCGAAGAAATTGAGTCCCAGGTTTGTTGGCCCCTTCACCATCGTGGAACAGGTCAACCCCGTCACCTACAGACTCCAATTACCACCACAGTACCGTATCCACCCCACATTTCACGTCTCATTACTCAAACCCTTTCACCCACCTGTGATTCCCTCCACAGAACCTGGTCAGGAAGAGGAACCCCCTCCCCCCTTGGTCCTGGAAGAGGGATCCATCTACTCGGTCCGAGAAATCCTTCTGTCCCGACGTCGTGGTGGTAATCTGGAATATCTCGTCGACTGGGAAGGCTACGGGCCAGAGGAGAGGTCATGGGTACCCAGAGTTGACATTCTAGATCCAGCCCTCATGGAGGAATTCCATCGTAACCATCCTGAATGTCCAGCCCCTCGAGGACGAGGTAGACCACCACGACGTCGGAGGCCTCGGCCCTCAGGAGCGGGCCCTGGGGAGGGGGGTAATGTCACGGATTGGCCAGGTTCTACTCCCTCACTCACTCAACGATCACAGTCACCTGATTACTAATCATACGCACCTGAATCCAATCACCAGCACCACATATAAGCACACCACACACCTCACTCAGGGTCCGGGCTCGTTTGCACGAAGCGGACTCATTGTGTTTCTCTGTCGAGTTCACAAACCTCAAAGACATACTTACCTCGTTATTTACCTGTTGAAACTTACCTCTTGTCTCGTCTATTCCAGTACGAAGTCTGTTCTCTGTTCCAGTCAGCTGTGGTCAGCCATAAGCCTGTTCGTCGATCACCAACGGTGTGTGTGTGTGTGTGTGGGTCGGAGTCCTCCTCCCGTCGTTCCTGGAAAGGAAAAGGATCTGTATTCAGTATTCATCTCTAGTCAACGAATATCATACTTGGACTGTTATACTTACCCGGTTCTGCACGTCATCTTATCCACAACGCTCTGCTGATAATAAACATTGTTATATTGATCACTTACCTCTCTTGTTTGGTCTGCTTCCGTAACAAACAGAGGATGGGTGACTGAATAAAATATTCTGGTATGGCTGTGAGTGTTCTTAACCAAGTGTCCCCAAGTTTGGGGGGAGTGATATTCAACTTCCCTTTGTTCTGTTAACAAAGAGTCTTTCATCTTTGTTGTAGATTACTGGGGTAATTAAGAATTCACAGCCTTAGCAGTTAGCACCTCAGCAAGCTGCCCAGTGAGTTTGGTGTAGTGGGGAGGTGCTGTTTTAGCATTGCTAGCAGACTGTGTAAAAGCTGATTTACATTGTTCATTTCTTTTACGTATTTTTTGTTTTTCCTGCATTCTTTCATCCTGTGTCCAGGTTTACCGCAGTAATGACAACTACCCTCTCTCTTAGGACATTTACTTTCCTGTCGGTTCTCTGTTTTCAACTTAAAGGATGCTGCTGCAATCTTTACTCTGGCTTTAACATCAGAGTTTCTTTCCCAAATAGCTAACCTGTCCAAGTTGCTTTGCAGGGTTCTATTGGACCATGTGAGATCTAAGAAAGGCAGTGCATTTCTATATTCTGTTAAAAGACCATCAAACCATGTACGAGCTAGTGGTCCTTTATCATCTAGCACCTTCTCTGGAGTGTCAGCTATTCCACTGTATGCTGCAGCTGACTGACAAAACCTTTCAGTGTACTCACTTACAGTTTCATCCTTCTTTTGCACACAGTTAGTGATTCTGGACCAGTCTGTTTTGGGTCCTATGATATTCTTTAGAATTTTTAAAACACCTTCTCTCAAATCGCCTTTATTGGCATGTTGTAGTTCAGAAGTAACAGCAGTCTCAAAACTGTTGAATTCAGATTCAGTTAGAATTTGTGACATCAGCTGTGTGACTTCTGCTAACGACATGTCATAGAGACGCATTTTGCTAATCAGTGCTCTTCTAAATTCTGAAAAATGTGTGTGTGCTGAAGGTAAGCTCTGGGACAATTTCTCTATGTCTTTAGGTCTTAGCGCTTTGGCAACCATTTGTACTGGGACAACAGAAGAGTTTGGAGAAACACCTTCAATTTTCTCAATTCCCTGACATCTTCTCCTAGCACCACATACCTTCACTGAATTCACTGCATCTTTCTCCATTGTTACAGTATTGCCACTGTCTTCTGGTCTACATGAAGACTGTAAGTCAGGATAGCTTTCATCTGACTGTTGGTCTTTTGAATCACTTTTGGTTGAGGCCTGGTTATAGCCCACCTTTTTAGTGAAACGGGACAATCTAGTGTGCAGCTGTTGGTTTTGTTCTTTCAACTTAGTGATACACTGAGCTTGTTCTTGTGCTAATGATAGTGTAAATTCTCTGTGGCAGCAGATAATGCCTTTTAGGTTTTTCTTTCGGATACATGTTCCGAGTACCTTTTTGCATTCTTCAATTGACCAAACTTTATCTGGATCAATACTAAATTTCTTTGTCAAATTAAATTTTACTGACTCAGTCACTATTGAGTCCATATGCTCTCCTAACAATGATTTAAACTCATCGTCTGTCCATAATGGCATAGCTAGTCCACCTTTCTCTGTGGTTGGAATTAGCCTAGCATTCTTTCTAACCATTTTCCAAGTTTCTTTGCTACCACGCAATCACAACACTAAAACTTCTCTGATCAACAGAGGGTACGCTTGTTAACACAGATCAACTATTGTTAACCTTCCCTGAATTAACAGAGGACAACACAAACTACTAGCACTTTATGCTAAACTTCGCTGCCAAAACAGAGGATAACAAATTTTAGCACTTTAATGCTAAACTTCCCTGCTTAAAACAGAGGATAACAGATATTAGCACGTAATGCTAAACTTCCCTGGGTGAACAGAGGATAAACAACTCTTCTCTAAAAGAACAACTTTAGAGGGTAACTTAGTTAACTAAACTGTAATAGCTGTAGTTAACCTTCCCTGAATAAACAGAGGATAAAAAAAAATATTAACACGTAATGTTAATCTTCCCTGAGTGAACAGAGGATAAACAACTTTAGCACGTAATGCTAAACTTTCCTGAATTAACAGAGGGTAACTTTTCATCTCTAAAAGAACACCTTTAGAGGATAACTTAGTTAACTAAACCCTACAGCTGTCTGTTAACTCTTCTCTGACGGCGCAGAGGATAACTATATGTACTGGTCTTAAGCGGTTCTTTTGGATAGAGTAGCACTCACCAACCCTTGGTTGTAAAGGAAGATTCATGGAAATCTTTGTTCAGCTGGAAGTTTCGCTCTGGATTCCAAAAGATGCAGTCTTGAAAGCAGATGTTCTGTTGAGCTTGCTGTTTCAATCTGGATTCAGGTGAAGGAGCTGGAACTCTATCCGGGTCACAGGGCACCAAAACTGTTGTGAACTTTTCTCAGAGACCAGGAGACGTTTTGGATATCTTGAAGCAGAAGTTTCTCTTTATTGAGATCCTAGCTGTTCGTTCGCTGCAGTCATCAAAAGTCGTCTGACTAATGTCAGATACAATACAGTTTAAATACATTTCCAGGGGGAAGATTACACAGAGGTGGAGTCAATCTAAACAAAGCATGCAAATGCAGTACAGGAATCAGCCCGTTACCAGAGTTCCCCAGCCCTGATCTCATTATCATAACAGTGTCATTCATAGGCATAGGTGCTAATCCAATCAGTCTGACAGTATTGCCCATACCTTCACATTATCATAGAGACAAAGGCATCGCTGTAGCTTGAGAACAAAAGGTTAATGTCTCAGACACCTGGGCTGCCTGATTTGATCTTCTTAGAATGTCATCATCTGTACCTTTAGAAGCTAAATAGAATATACTTCACTTTAGATTTTCCTGTGAAGCTTTGTCAGAACATATGATCAACATTTCTTAAATTTGTAATCCTACAGGCCACAGGCCATCTTTTGATAGAACACATGGGCCACAGGCCATCTTTTGATAGAACACATGGGCCACAGGCCATCTTTTGATAGAACACATGGGCCACAGGCCATCTTTTGATAGAACACATGGGCCACAGGCCATCTTTTGATAGAACACATGGGCCACAGGCCATCTTTTGATAGAACACATGGGCCACAGGCCATCTTTTGATAGAACGCTTGGGCCACAGGCCATCTTTTGATAGAACGCTTGGGCCACAGGCCATCTTTTGATAGAACACATGGGCCACAGGCCATCTTTTGATAGAACGCATGATTGAATACACAGCCCTCTTTTGATAGAACGCATGATTGAATACACAGCCCTCTTTTGATAGAACGCATGATTGAACACAGCCCTCTTTTGGTAGAACGCATGATTGAATACGCAGGCCGTCTTTTGGTAGAACGCATGAATAAATACACAGGCCGTCTTTGGATAGAACGCATGATTGAATACGCAGGCCGTCTTTTGGTAGAACGCATGAATAAATACACAGGCCATCTTTGGATAGAACGCATGATTGAATACACAGGCCATCTTTTGGTAGAACGCATGAATAAATACACAGGCCATCTTTGGATAGAACGCATGATTGAATACACAGACCATCTTCTGATAGAACGCATGGGCCACGGGCCGTCTTGATAGCTTTGGTATTTATAATTACGATAGCGCATGAAGGCAGCATAAGCTGCAGCCACTTGAACCTATAGCGTGTACAGCTGTTTGACAGACGTATAACCCGCAGGCCATCTTGCTTTAGTAGCTAGCCATGCAATTCGTGAGAGTGCCAACCGCTTTGGCAAAACACCACCACCAGTAGAAAAAAATAGGATTTACCTAGATCGAGGCTGGAGAGCTTGCTGGGCTTCGAGGATGGAGGTACGGGAGCGATGGCATCGGTGAGCACCGCGGGTTCGTGTCGGCGCTCGGCCGCTCGGCTCTCTCCGGCTCGGGTTGGCGCGTGTAGCGCGAGCGCGCTGGCGATCAGAGCCTCATGCCGCCGCTTGAGCAGCTCGAGCTCACAGATTCGCCAGACTGGGCTCTAGCCGCTGCTTCTGTCTACCGCCGCCAGCGAGACGACGGTACATTGTTACGACTCCTGCACCGCAAACACATCCGCAGAGGAGGAGAACCGCACGGTTCACGTTAAACTATGCCGACAGTCGTTTTAAATTAAGTAACCATGGTATCCGTGATAAATCCTGTCAGTTTGAGAGAGTTAACAGCTCCGCTCCTTGCAACTGCGGCTGGAATCCAGTTTCACGGCTGTGTGCTGGAGCAACAGCATCTGCGAACTCAGACATGGTAAGCGCTACCCCTTAAAGCTACAGTAATGATATGATTGGAAGATGAGGAGGTAATTAGTGACGCGAACGATTGAGTCTTCCTGCCAGAACTTGCGCTAGCTTCATTTCTATGATGTCACAGACAACAGAAGCATAAAATGGCTTTTTTTAAATATCTTAGAGCAGGGATCACCAAACAATTTCCATTTGCTTTGTGTTTTGGTTTGTCAAAGCCAACTGATCTTGAATTTTGATCTTGATGATGCAGTTGAAGAGCTTTGCAGCATCTTACAAAATGGACTAGAGACAGACAGTGGGTTGATCAGGATGAAGCTACGTTGTGTGACATGTGATGCCCCAGCCAAAGCTCTTGTAAAGTCCACAAAGCTTTGTTCAGGCTATTATGGTTGTGACAGATGTTCACAAAAAGGTGTGTGGGATGGCTATCGGGTGATCTATCCTGAAATAACCAATCCAACCTTGAGAACTCACAAAACATTTCGAGATCAGACTCACGAGGAGCACCACCTTCCTTCAGTTGTGTCGCCATTTTACAAGCTCCCAATAAACATGATTGAACAGTTCCCTGCTGATTATATGCACCAGTGTTGCCTTGGGGAAATGCACATATTGGTCCTCATGTGGCTGAGGGGACCACTGGGAATCAGATTGTCATCTGCACTGTAAACAATTTGCTGTAGTTCTGCAGCTGTTTGCCAGTAACTTACTGTAGATTTTTAATTTATGTTATTTACTGGCAACATTTTGTTCAAAGTTAAATGAACATTAAACATTAACAAGTCTTTGTCTTTACAGAATAAAACTATAAAATAACAACCTACTGCAAAGCATTCTGGGAACCAGAAACCTTCATCAACCTTTTTCTGTTTTTTCCCTTCAGATTTTGGTTCCCAGAATGCTTTACATGAGGCTGTTATTTTAGTTTTATTCTGTAAAGATAAAGACTTGTTAATGTTTAATGTTCAATTAACTTTGAACAAAATGTTGCCAGCAAATAGCATAAATTTAAATCTACAGTAAGTTACTGGCAACCAGCTGCCAGTAATACTGTAATTTCTACAGATTTTGTTTACAGTGTGGGCATGTCAAGCAGGTCAGTTTACAGCTCCTGAACCTGAAACCATGCATTCCCAATGTGTTTGCAAGGAAACCAAGAGGCTTGGAAGAAATCGACAGATGGAAAGCTACAGAACTGAGACTATTTGCCCTCTACACAGGAAAAATTGTGCTTAAAAGCATTATTTCAGAACAGCTCTATGAGCACTTTTTGGTTTTTAGTGTGGCATTATCTATCCTTGTTTGCCCAAGACTCGTGAAACAGTACAGTCGCAATGCTGAGGAGTTGTTGGTCTACTTCGTTGCACAGGGAAGACATCTGTATGGGGACGCATTTCTTGTTTACAATGTCCACAGTTTGGTACACCTGGCATCAAATGCAAACCTATATGGCAGTCTTGATGAGTGCAGTGCTTTCTCTTTCGAGAATTACTTGCATAAACTGAAAAGATTGGTTCGTTCTGGGCGAAATCCTCTCTCACAAATTGTGAGGCGACTTGGGGAAGAAGACATACAAAGACAAATACATAAACCAAAAAGGAC
>NC_133364.1:57004144-57035851 GCF_049309525.1 Garra rufa
CGCAAATTTTCGTTTGCTGTTTTGGCACAAACCTCTCGTGGGGGCGGGCTTAACAGCGATCTACTCTGATTGGCTAATGAGCTTTTGATGGACAGTTGCTCTCTGACCTGGAAGCACAGACGGTGATGTCAGTGGCGCGCATATTGGAAAGTTGTGTTGCGTCGTGCTTTGTTTATATTAAGTATTAAAGTATGGCGAATTTTTAATGCCTTTTCAGAAGAAGACGAAGGCTCAGTCTACCTTTCCGTCGCTGTCAGTCCGTGTAATAAAGTCTATTTCATGTATGATGATGATGATGATGTGATAATGATATTTCATGAACTGTTTAGCTGTTATATTATGTTTTGCATTAAGTCCGATGCTTCTTTTTCTTTTTGTAATTATGAGTAGACACATTTTATCATGTCTTTTAAAATGCGTAGGTCTATGTTAAATTCTCTTAATTATAACATTTCTAGCACGTTTTTAAAAACATTTATTTGAGCAATGATATACATGTAGACCATTCACATGTAACACGATTTCAAGTCAATAATAGAATCCATTAAAGAGCAAAACAAATAGTAATGATAATTTAAATCGTTTTTCCCCAGCCAAAAAAGTAGCCTAAATTATGTCAGTGATTCTCATTTTTAAAGAGCATCTAAAATTATTTTATTTTGATCTGCAGTATAATAAAAAAACAAAATGTATTATGAAGACTATTAAATGAACTTTATGCTAGCCTAACGAAATTTTCTTCATAACGAATAGCCTACTTCAAAACGAAGCTTACATAAATTCATAAATCACGAATATGATGAAATAAAATTATTTGTTCATGCATCAATCCATTAAAGAGCAAAATAAATAAATAATAATAATAAAAAAACTAAATTCTTGAAATTCGTCTGCTGCGTATCCAAATCCAAAATATAAGGATACTAGCAACCTCCTTTTAAGAAGTTAAAAATTAAGGAATTAGCCTGTATTCAATAGATGGGGCAATAAGTTTTTTTTATTTTTTTTTTACTTGTGTTAGACTGCCGGTCGAAATAAAATAATACTTGATCATCTTTAAAAATGAGAGAATCACTGACATAATTTAGGCTATTGACTGCATAAAAAAGAAACTATTTAAATTTGCAGCGTAAACTTATGAATTGAAAAAGCCAAGAAATAAATCACAACAATAGAGATTTTTCCTATCAAGAAAAACGTTTGATAAAATTACAAAATTAATGCTGAATGATATATGACACGGAACACTTCTCCGCTATAGCTGCACTTGGTATCAGTGACAAATATTAAATATTTAAAAAATCTTTGTGAAAACGAATGGCAATGACTGGTTGTTGGAATATAAAAATGTTACCTTGTCTGACAGCTCATCAGAATTACTGGCCCGAGTCCGATTGGAACCTGTCTTGTTTCTCTTTCTCTTCCCCATTACACAGCTGCTCTTTTTAATAGCAATGTGATTACCTTTATTTTCGTTTATTTAGGTTATAAAGTAAATTTAGAAATATATTTGGAACACTTTTTATTTGTTAAAGGAGAACTCCGGTGTGATATTGACCTAAAGTGTATTGAATCATGATACCGAGTGTGAACGTACCTTGCATATCTCATCTCGTCTTGTCCACTGCTGTCCGAAATCTGGGGTCAGTTAGCCGATGCTCACTACAGGCTGTCAATGAGAGTCAACAGGGCATCGGAATAGCCATGTAAATAAATCACTGTTTTATGTCATTTACGAGGCACAAAGTAGCTCCACACTTCATTGGTAGACTTCCAAGGGCCCTGACATTTAAAACGAGACATTGAGAACTCAGAAAAAGCACCGGTAGTTTATTTACAAGTAGATTTATACAGACATCTTCCACCAGGAACAGAGCGGTGGCCGCCATCTTAAATGTAGTCACGATAGGTCGAGTGTCGAGCACGAAGGAAACTACAACCTGATAAGTTGATAACCTGATAAATTCCTTGGTGCTCGACACTCGACTTATCGTGACTAAGTTCAGGATGGCGGCGACCGGATTTTCTCTTCCAGGTACTGTCTGTATAAATCTACTTGTAAATAAACTACCGGTGCTTTTTCTGAGTTCTCAATGTCTCGTTTTAAATGTCAGGGCCCTCGGAAGTCTACCGATGAAGTGTGGAGCTACTTTGTGCCTCGTAAATGGCGTAAAACAGTGATTTATTTACATGACTGCTTCGATGCCCTGTTGACTCTCATTGACAAGCTGTTGTGAGCATCGGCTAACTGACCCCAGATTTCGGACAGCAGTGGACAAGACGAGATGAGATATGCAAGGTACGTTTACACTCGGTATCATGATTCAATACACTTTAGGTCAAAATCACACCGGAGTTCTCCTTTAAATTCAAGTTTTTGTTTTTTTAAAGTATACGACTGAACGGCCAGCGGCAAACCAATTTAGGCTTCTCAAGTCATCACGATTTAAATTAAAATCCATAGATATTAAAAACTTAAAGCATATCATAATATTAGTTTAATCGTTTAACCTAGATAAATGTGTGCTATTAGGCGCATATCCGATCGTTTGAGCAGATAGTAAAGCTGAAGCACGTTTGGCAGGACATGAAAGCGCTGGTGCGTTGTGAAACTTCATTTTTACTCATAAAGGTAAGACTAATATATATAATCCGGAACTGTAAATAAATAATTTAAATGATTCAAATCGAAAACAAAACTCTTTCATTAGCTATAAACCATAAAGATGCATTTAGGCATTAAAGGCGCGCGTGAGCAGATGGCGCACTATCATGTACCAGCGTCAACTTCATCTTTGTGTCAAATACTAGTTTAATAATAAATAATTCGAATATCTCCTTACTTTTTCCCAACGACAGATTCATGGTAATTGTTTTTGCTGGGGCTTTGGGGTCAGCTTAGCCTACTGTGTGCATTTGAACTCGGAGGCACGGTTGTCATTGCGACAGCACAGCCCTAGTTTTGCTCTCACCATTCATTGCTTTCACCAAGTGAGCCGACTGTACTTTATTAATCTCAAAATTTTAAATCGAATGCCAACCCACCGAACGAATATTTGAATAATCTGGTCCAGCCCTACTTAAAATAAATTTAAATAAATAAAATGTAGTAGTAAAAAAAAAAAAAAAATGGATCGGCCATTGGATCGGTTAATTTTTCCGATCCCCGATCCAGCTATTTTTTCAGTATCGGGGTCGATATCCGATCCTAATATCGGATCGGTGCACCCCTAGTTATTGGATTCTAAGATTATTATCTTTATACACAGTCTGACACTTTTTTTGCCATGAACAGACCCAGACCTACTGGGCACTATCCGTCGTCAAGACCAAATTCCATTCATGACAGTCCTGTAGCGTGTCGGCTTTAGTTTCACGAATTTATCATGTTTGGGACGCTAATCAGCCATTTTAACTGGAAGATGAAGGCGGTGATATTGATGTTGTCCACTAGATGGAGCCACATAAGAAGGAATCTTCTAGGCCTAATATTTTTCGAGTTCCCTTCGATCAGTGGGACTGACAGCGCCACATCAGTTTTTCCCAGTGAACTCATCTGACCACAGCACACATTTCCACTGTCTCTTTGACTATCTGAGATGAGCTCTGGCCCAGTGAACCAGCAGCATCACTTGATATATAGTCTCAGCCTCAGACGTCACGCCCACGGAACGTTGGCTAAACGTCTGATGCATATGGTATAGTGTTGGGCGATATGCTCAATTTTCATATCGCCCTATCGTCAGCCTGAGAGATCGCCGATACACGATACTATCGTGCTAATTTAATTATCTATGGACTAAATTCCTTATTCGTTTTGTAAAGGTAGACTTTCTTTTGGCATATGATTAAGTTGTGCGTGTACAGAGCTCTCACTGTAGATCTGCCGGAGTTGTTCAAGTTACTTTCAGTTTCATTCTCTGCAATCGTCAGTGAGTGAGTTGTAAATGTGCGTGCCAGAATGTAAATGAATGAATCTTTCTTTACCCGTCATATTGCTATAATGTTACCGCTGTATGTCTGACCGTTATCATGAGGGTGATGTTGTAGTTCAGTTCATATTGAATGCGGAGAAGTGATGCGCGTGTAATTCACGTGCGTATATTTAGCGCCATCTGATCGCATAGTAATTCTAATTAACGCCTATAGACGTTACTGAGATGAATGTTTATGTTTACTATATACAGACTGATTATGATACATCGTAATTAATTCAGCCTGAACCAGGTTTTACTACCTCTGTTATCCTAATGACTGCAATGCAAATATAATATAACACTCCCTTTAGAATCAGTTAATGTACCACCGTACTGTATGATGAAAATCTCCCATTCTCACTGCACGCGGTGTGTTAAGGCGCTGTGGCCTCTCTATGCGTGTGTTTAAACCGCGGCAAGTTTCTGAAGCATCCTAGAACAGACTCTCTGTGCTGCATTGCTAAAGTTAAGTTCTTTGTTGACGGATAATAATAATAATCGTCTAACTATCGTCAAAGGCATCAGCAACAGGCGATATCTCTGACTATCGTCGATACACGATACTATCGTCTATCGGAACAACCCTAATATGGTACACTTAACTGGAAACACTTCAGGAATGTCGAAGTCGTGATCTGATTAGTTGAATTTGACCGGATTTCCGGAACACGCGAGTGTCGCGTTTATTTTCGGTCCGCCGGGAAACAACGCGCAGACTGGTTTACTCGGCGTTTTGCTAAAAGGTGCTTATGCAGACGCCTTTGTTGTTAAACACATTTGCGACGTTCGCGAACAAATTACTGACTTACTGCTTGTTCTCCCCCTTCTTCGTTAACTTTCAATGCTGGTTATTTCAATGACTGAGTTGTTGCACGCCAGTCTGTTGTTGTGGGGGCATTTCTACGCCCCGAAACGTGACGCTGAACGAAACAAACTGTGATTGGATGTTTGACATGTCGGTCAAACGGCCTTATAGGCGGGCCTTGGCGAATTAAAGCTGCAATGAATTCCAGAGCTTCAGCCGTCAGTCTGAAGGTCTGGCTACGCGAGACTACTTGATATATAGCTTTCTGATGAGCCAAACCTGATAACCTTACATATTACTAATTTACCCTGCTCACAAACTGTTCCAAAACAGCTTATTTGGATATTCTATAATCTTTTTTTTTTTGCCCCTGTCCCAACTTATTTTAGTGTGGTGTAGCCATCAAAATCAAAATTTGTTTATATTTACAAAATATATTTAAGTTGGTCAGTGAAACTTGGAAATTACTTTTGTCAATTAAATAACAGTTAAAGAGAATTATCAAATTTACAGATTCCTGATTTGTATTGCATTTTACAATTTGTTATTAAATGGTTAAACATTTATCTGAAACATTACGTATTGTTCTTGTGATTTTTATTCATGCTGGAAATTGTATTATTTTAAAAAAACATTGTGTCTATTTTGTATTTTTTAGTCATCAAAATAATTGGATAATAATATGAAAGTGTAGCTTGATTTTTATTCTTAAGATTTTTTTCTATTGATCTAGTATTCTGACAATCCAAACTTATGATTTCATTCTTAGCTATAAATAAAATAAAACACAAGGCTATATATTTAAGATATTGTTTTTATTACTTATGTTTTTTTTTTTTTTTTCATTATTTATTTATTGTACAAATGCTGTATTACAAGCATTGCTAATGCAAAAAAACATGTTATTTTTCTTTTTTTTTTTTTTATTTAGTTTTTATTGACATTCGGTAACAATTGTTGCATGTGCATGTATCACACAGTGTCAGCTTGAATGTCTGTTTTCCAGAAATAAAGAACATTAAAACAAAATAAAAACAACAACTTAAACACTTAGGGAGTGAAGTATGGTTACTGCTGCATATATAACATATTATTGTCTCAGGTTAAGCAGATCAAAGTCCGGCCTGTATAGTGTTATATAGTCTATCCATTTTTTCCAACGTGAAAGAAATAAGTCCTTCTTGTAGTTCAAATCTGCAGTTAATTTCTCCATCCTGCATATTTCCATCGTGATGTCCATCCACATGGTCAATGTTGGACTCTCCTGTGAAAGCCATTTTTTTGTAAGTGCCTTTTTGCCTGCCACTAACAAAATACTGAATAAATGTTTGTCTCTCTTTGTCCATCCATCAGGCATGAGTCCAAAAAAAAAGACTTTGCTTTGTAAGGGCAAGTGGCTCCCAAAAATTTCTTCTATTGCTTTATGTATTTCCTTCCAATAAGTTTTAATACCCTGACAACTCCAAAAAACATGATAATGATTTGCATTTATATTTCCACAATTTCGCCAACAGTCTGGGGAGTTACCTTTATAGTGTGATTTTTGATAAGGTGTAATAAAATATCTTATCAGGCTCTTCCAGCCAAACTCCTTCCAACTTTGTGAGCTGCTACATTTCCATTGATATTCCCAGATTGTTTCCCATTCATCCTCTGACAGCTCTATTCCTCCTTCCCTTTCCCACTTTGTCTTAATGTACAGGGTTGAATGTGCTTTCTTATTAATAAGCCCTTTATATAGACCTGAAATAATACCCCTGTCTTTGTTTGCTCCATAAGCCCTTTTAAATAGATCTAACAGCTGATTACTTGATTCCGATACATACTTTAACTTTTTGCTGATAAAGTGTCTCAGCTGCAGGTAGCGATGGAAGTCCTGTGACTCTAGAGCATATTTCTCTTTAATCTGTTCAAAACTAAAGAGTGTATTATCTTTTATTATTTTGCATATAGCCGTTATTCCTTTATTTGTCCATTCCTTAAATCTTGTATCTAATTTATTTGGGACAAACTGTGTGTCATATGCACACCATTTAAGGATCACAATATCCTCTTCTAATTTGTATTCTGTTATCACTGTTTTCCATATTTTAAATGTTAACTTTACCCATGGGTTTTCCGTATTTTTTATGAATTCTTGCAGGCTGCAATCGGCTATAAGTGCTTGTATGGGGGTGGAAGTCAGACCCTCTTCAATTTTTTTCCACTGAGCGTCGTATGTTGGATTACACCAATTTATCATATATTTTAATTGTGCTGCCCAGTAATAATCTCTGAGGGAAGGAAGGCCCCATCCCCCTTTTGCTTTAGTCAGTTGGAGGGTTTTAAATCGGATTCGGGGTCTCTTGCCTTGCCAGATATATCTGGACAACATTTTATCCCATTCATTGAATAGTTTTTGATCTATTTCTATCGGTAGGGTTTGAAATAAATATAGTAATTTGGGTAGGATGCTCATTTTAATCGAGTCTATTCTTGAACTGAAACTTAAGTATGGAATTAGATTCCATCTTTCTATATCCTCTTTAATTTTCTTTTGTATCGGTGAGTAATTATGTTGAAACAGTTCTGTGAGATCCTTCGGTATTACAACCCCCAAATATTTAAGATATTCTGTTTCCCATGCTAAGTCATATTTACCCCTAATTTCATCTGGTACTTTATAATTGTATTTAAGCAGTTGTGTTTTATTTATGTTAATTTTGTATCCTGATAGTCTGCCAAAATATTCAAGCGATTGCATTAATTTGGGTAGGGAATTTGTTGGTTGACCCAGAAAGATCAAAATATCGTCCGCGTAGCAGGCCAATTTGTGCTCTTTATCCTGGATGTTAATGCCTATTATTTCTTTATTTTGTCTTATATATTGGGTTAACGGTTCTAAGTACAATGCAAATAGGAGTGGTGAACATGCACAGCCTTGCCTCGTGCCCCTTTCCAATGTAATACTATTAGATAAGCTGCCATTTACCTTAATTCTAGCATTGGGTTTATTATATAATGCTTGTATTGTTTTAATTATGGTCTCGTGTAGGCCAAATTTATGTAAAACTCGATAAAGAAAACTCCAATTCACTGAATCAAAGGCCTTTTCTGCATCAATACTAATTACCGTAGCTGCTATTTTATTCTTTTGGATGTGGTTAATAATTTGTAGTGTTCGTCGTATGTTATCTTGCGTTTGACGCTCTCGAATAAAGCCTGTTTGGTCATTATGTATCAGATTAGGTAGAAATCTCTCTAGTCGTCTAGCCACAATAGATGTAAATAGCCTATAATCTATATTGAGAACCGATATGGGTCTATATGATCCACACTCTAATTTATCTTTATTTTCTTTTGGAATAGCAGATATTATTGCTTCCTTCCAACTGGGTGGTGTTTGTGCTTTCTTTAGAGCCCAGTTAAAGGTAGGAAGAATTACTGGTATTAGCTCTTCTTTCAACTCCTTGTACCACTCTGCCGTATAGCCATCTGATCCTGGTGATTTGTTTGATTTGAGTTTACTTATTGCCATTTTTAGCTCTTTTTCAGTTATGTCCTTTATCATTATTTTATTCTGTTCTTCATCTAACACTGGTAATTCCAGAGAATCCAAAAACTGATCTATTTCAGTTATACTGCCTCCTGTCTTTTTAGAGTAAAGAGTCTTATAAAATGTTTCAAAGGCTCCCATAATTTCATTTAGTTTGTTTTTTATTATTTTAGTCCCTGGATCTTTGATTTTATGAATTGTGTTCTGTGCTATTTTCTTTTTAAGTTTCCAGGCCAAAACTTTCATTGATTTGGATCCGCCTTCATAATATCTTTGTTTAAGGAACATCAGATTTTTCTTGATTTCATACGTTGTCAAGTTATCAATTTCGTTTCTTGTTTTCCTGATTTCCTCCAATAGAGATTGTGTTGTTCGCTCTTTATGTTTTTTCTCTAACTCTTTTAATTTATTTTGTAATTCTCCCAATTTCTTATTTCTCATCTTTTTTTTATAGGAGGATATTGCTATGATTTTCCCTCTTAGGACCGCCTTTAGGGCATCCCACAGAATGGGAGGGGATACATCCCCTTTGTCATTCATGTCCAAGTAGAAGTGGATTTCTCTTTTTATCTGTTCTTTAAAGTGAGGATCATTGAGCAGGCTTGAATTTAATTTCCAGTTATTCATTTTTGGTTGTAAGTTTAGATCTAAAGATAGATTTACTGGTGCATGGTCGCTCAAATCTATTGTTCCAATTTCACATGTGTTTATTTTATCTTTGTCCTTTCCAAATATTAGGAAATAATCTATTCTCGTATACAATGAGTGAGGTGAGGAGTAATGGGTATAATCTCTTTGATTGGGATGCAAATCTCTCCATATATCAATTAACCCAACCTCCTCAAATATTGTGTTAATTTTCTTGATCAATAATTTTGTATTCTGGGCTTTCCCAGTGGAAATATCTAGTTTTGGCTGTAAATGTACATTTAAATCCCCCCCACAGATTAGAAGGCCTACTGTCTCTGATACCATCATATTAACGACTTTCTTAAAGAAGTCGATATCACTTCCGGGTGGTGCATATATGTTTAGCAATGTTATTGGGTTATCCTCAATGTTTCCTCTTACTAAAATAAATCGTCCCTCCCTGTCACTTATTTCGGATACTTTTTCAAAGTGTAATTTACTTGATATAAGGATAGCAACTCCTCTCCTTCGCCCACCTTTATAAGAAGAAGAAAATACGCTTGTAAAACCCATTCTTTTCAATTTCTCGTGTTCCTTGGAGTCCAGGTGAGTTTCTTGTAGATATACTATTTGTGCTTGTTCTTTTTTCATTTTAGTTATTATCTTATTACGTTTTATAGGATTTAACAAGCCGTTTACATTATATGAAGTAATTTTTATCTTGCCATTAGCCATAATCTGATTGTCTGGGTGTTTTTGAGACAACGAAATCAGGTGCAATCCATACACTCCCTGAACATACATAAACAACTATTATATAAACATAAGAGCTGTATAGAACAACAGCTGCAAAAAGAACATTGAATTGTCTTTGAACAAATACTGAATACAAAAAAAAAAACATGTTGACTTCCAACTGTGGGGTCCTCGAAATGACCCTGAGTAAGCCCCGATGAAAGGGGGGCTTTGAGGGAGGGCCTCTCTCACCTGTAGGTGTGAGTGGGCCTTCATGCGCTATTCGGCCGCTGTCCATTCCTTTCACAACACAGATAGAACACCCGACCATTGTAATAATCTCTGTTGCCACATTTAGCGTAGTTCCAAAAAAATTTTTAAACAAAGAAATCCCTTATGCGTCTCTTTTTAACTATCTCTTCGGGGACATCTTTTTTAATTTTAAAAGGAGCGCAAAAAAAGAGACGAGAAAAAAAAAAGTGGAGAGAGAGAAAGGAAAAAAAAAACCCACAAAAACATCACCGGCAGTCCTCGCAATATGTCAGTTTTTACGTCCTATCGTTACTCCTGTTCCTGTCGTCTGAATGCTTGGAGTTTCTCCTTGTAATCCCGGGTCCGATCCTTACTCATCTGACCCCTGGTCTTCCTCACTGTGCGCCACGTTAGATGTCGGATTTGTTCCATAATGGTCTCCGGGCGTTTGATGACCGTTACCGGGAATCCCCTCTTCGCCAAGTCGCTAGTTGCTTCCTCCACCGAGCTATATAACACCGGTCCCTCTGGATAAAATACTCTCATCTTTGCTGGGAATGGAGTTTGGAACCGGATTTTCTTCTCTTTTAACACAGATTTCGCCTCTGCATATTCCTTGCGTTGCTTTAGAACCTCCGGTGCGTAATCATGATCCAGGTTAACTTTGTTACCCAAATATTCAAATCCACGTTTCTGCCAGGCTAATTTTAATATTTCTTCTTTTGTTCTGTAGCTGGCCATTTTGGCAACGATGGATCTTGGCGCCGCATTTGGTGGTGGCTTTGGGACGAGCGCGCGGTGCGCTCTCTCAACTCGCACTTCAGCTGACTCGGGCAACTCCAGTTTGTGCCTTAATAAACGCTCCACGAAATCAACCATTGAAAGTGCATCGTCTTCCGATCCCTCTTTGACACCGTGTATCCTAATATTTTCTCTTCTGGACCGTCCCTCCAGATCCGTCAACTTAGCGTCCATTTCAATATGCAGTTTAAGCATCTCAGTTACTGCTTCCTCGTTGGTTTGTATTCGAGTTTCAGCGTCTTTGATCCTTTCCTCGGCCTCTTCCACTCTCGTATTTGTCTTATTTATATCTTCTCGGATCCCCTTCAACTGTGTGTCATTATCTTTCCTGAATTCCCTCAGTTCTCTGAGTATAAGATCCAGACTTGCGTTGCTAGCTTGTTCTCCTTCGTCTATTAGCGCGTCGTTGTCCTCCATGGCGCTGCTGGCCGGCGAAGTGTGTTCGTCTACATCTCTCTCGTGTTGCACCCTCTGTGTAGATTTCTTTTTGATTTTGTTTTTTGGCATCTTTAAGCCCCTTTCTTATTTTAACTTTTTGCAAAAGTTGTTGCGAATTCGAGTTGTTGTGGGCTGTTTTCACCTCAAATGTCGGGATCACGTTCTCCTATGCTGCCATCTTTTTCGAGCCAAACCGGAAGTCCCTTATTACTTATGTTACTTGATTTTAAATAAACATGTTCATCTGTGATTTTTATTGTATGAAACAGGGGAAATTACAGCTGTGCTGACAATGTAATACAAATTCAACAAATCTAACAGAGACCTATCCTGTGCTTCCAGGTCAGAGAGGAACTGTCCATCAAAAGCTCATTAGCCAATCAGAGTAGATCGCTGTTAAGCCCGCCCCCACGAGAGGTTTGTGCCAAAACAGCAAACGAAAATTTGCGAAGCGTAAGCGAAAGCTGTGGCAACGCATTCAGAATCCGTGATTCACGAAAACGATTCTTTGAAAATCATTAACAAAGAATGAATCATATTTGAAGAGCATGTTAAAATCGTGCGACTGAGTTCATTTTTTCATTTTCATTGTGTTTTTCTTCTTTTGCAGTGGCATATTTTTGATCGTTTCTTGGAAAGTTACGTTCAGTTGTATAGGCACAAAAATAATCCCATACTTTTCTGGACAAAAAGTTTCCACACAAATTTTTGTGACATTTAAACTATCGATATAGAATTTATGCGCTAAAGTTAAACGGAAAAAGATTTTGTCGACAGATTTTATCGATAAATGGCATTTCAATCAGCTATACACAAAGCCGCCTGATAAAGAAGTGGGTATACGCTGTATATCTGCATAAAGCCTCCACTACACCACTGACCTTAAGTCTGCAAACAAGATGAGATGCCGCCCTTCATTCACGAGAGAGGCGGGAGGAATAATACGGTTTGACTGACAGTTTGAGGAGCCAATGGCGTCACGAGGTTTAGTGGCGTCGCTTACTGACCCAGAAACAGTGATCCGTAGCACTGCTTTGGGGAGTGTCACATTTAGGGCAGAGCACGCCTCTGAAAAACAATGTTTACACCTGGTTGCGTTTCATCGTCGTCTTTTAACGGCGGTTGACAAACTAAACACTGGCATCTAATGAAAGTTTACAAAGTGCATTTACTTTTGATGATTTTGTCAATGAAATGTGATTTCAGCTCAGTAATCCACCAGTTTCCAAACACTCAGAATCATACGTCAAACTCTTATGTTTACGAGTGTTAGCTGAACTGGTGGATTAACGTGTTCATTCATTTCATATATAGACTATGGTTTATTAAAAACAGATTTTGTCATTTTTAAAGGTCATTTTTGTTGCTTGTCTGCACTCATCAGATGCATTTTGTCTCTTCTCCGACTCCGCAGCTCTGTTCATTAGTTTAGTGTTAGTGGCACCAGTCCAGCTGTTTGCAGGAGTTACTCGTGTTATTTCTCCATAACGGGAGTGTATGTGAGTGTGAGTGTGTGTGTGTGTGTGTGTGTGTAATATGTGTGTGTGTGTGTTATGTGTGGGCATGTTTTTGTGACATATCAGGACACAAATGTGTGTAATAACATTGGTATGACATAGGTATTACAAGAAGAGGGTGACTTATGAGGACATTGCCCATGTCCCGACTTTTCAAAAGGCTTATAAATCATACAGAATACGTTTTTTTGAGAATGTAAAGATATGCACAGTCTCCTGTGAGGGCTAGGTTTAGGTGTAGGGAAGGTGTAGGGTGATAGAAAGTACGGCTTGTACAGTATAAAAACCATTACGTCTATGGAATGTCCCCACAATTCACAAAAACAAACGTGTGTGTGTGTGTGTGTGTGTGTGTGTGTGTGTAATATGTGTGCGTTTGTAGACATACATTTCTTCGGTCCTGCTGTAATCCTGGATTCTCCTCCATGATCCACACTAGAAAACACACAAAGAGACACATTCAGTCATTTTATTAAACTGTTGCTACGCAGTACTTGGGTGGTTGCTATGCAGTTGCTATGTGTTCTGAGTGGTATCTAAGGCATTGCTATGCAGTTGCTAGGGTACTTTTGGTGGTTGCTAGGCTGTCACTATGTAGTTGCCAGGGTCCTTGGTAGGGATGCAATGAGCCAATGGATATCACACAAGCAACGTGAAAACTGCGCAATATGTTAAAGTGAAAGTAAAAACTGACAGTGCTTTCAGCATCTGACATGCATTCTCTCCAAGACAATGAGAGACGATTATACTTCATATGCTGATATTAATTTAGTCTTCTACTATTGTGTAAGGGTTGTTTTTTGAAAGACTTAAAGCTCTTAATTTGATGAAACTTCAAATTCATTGAATAAATATGAGCGCTGCATGTTTCAAAGTCATTTGCTGCGCTGCTTTGTTTACCATTCTGACAGCGCCTCCTGCTGGAAGAGAAACACGTAGAGTTGGAAATGTGAACTGATGGATAATGTGTTATAAAAATTTAAAAAAAATTAAACAAAGTGAGTAAAATATTTGTATATGTTAAGTAATATAATACTTGATTGATAATAATTGTTTAAATTAATATAACTGATTTATTCTTTGAAACTTTAATATTAATTTATGCGATTACAATGCCTTGATTTTAGTAAAATTAGTACACAGTCATAGCCATAAATGCAGGTTGACATACTTGAGTTTGTCCAGTGAATATTTTGGATCCTTCAGTTTCTTAGAAAGCAGCTTCACGCCTGAATCTCCTGGATGATTGTAGCTCAGATCCAGCTCTCTCAGGTGTGAGGGGTTTGAACTCAGAGCTGAAGACACATAACCACAGCCTTCCTCTGTCACCATACAGCCAGACAACCTACAGACACATATAACAACAGTCCACATCACATTAGTGTTTGTTTGATTCTTTTATATTGAACTGATTATTCAATAAAAACAACTGGTCACAAAAAAGATCAGGAAGAAACAAATATTCCCCCAAACCATTGATCATTATATACATAGTCACGCTTGTAAATACAACACTGAAATCCACGCTTGAACATTTTAAGATTTTAACTTTCCCGGATGTCTGTTTTAAATGTTTTAATTTGTTTTTAAAATTAATTATTTCTCATGGGTTTGATTCAGATTTAGTCAGATGGTCATTTTACCCACTGACTCGACTTGGGTCAGGATCATATAAAATTATAAGATTACTTTAATTAGGATAAGATGGATACTTTTATTGTACTTCTGCGTCATTTTCACTTATCTTGAGGGCCACAAGTAAAAAAAAGTAAAAAAAAATTAAAATAAAATGGCTAACCTTAGTCCACTCTCCCCTATAATATTAGACATTTAATATTTTACAGCATACAGCTATATAACATACTAAGTAACAACTAAATTAGAACTTTTATATTACTTTAAGTTTTTATAAGCCTACTATTTATACGATTTTAATAAAATATTATATGATGTGCAAATTTTGTGTTATATTAGATCTGATTGGGAACAATATTTTTGTTCAGATCAGTGGATCTTTAACGGAGCGGTAAAGGAGCGCTGTGAGCTGGTGATGGGGGTTGGTGAGAGGTAGGGATGCTCATATTGACCGTTTAACCGTTAACCGACAGTAAGAATTTTAACCGATTATTACTATCAGTTAAACGGTTTAAAAGGGTTTTTTTCTATTCTTTTTTTTTTAACGTTTGCTGCATGGTGAAAGAAATAATGCTATTTGTAAGTTATCTGTTTACTCGCGTGCGTGTCGACACGTGCAGTGTGGCTGTACAGACATATTTCGCTTCACCTTTACTTAGTAAACAGATGTAGTATATGCAACTCAATGGCAAGAGGCGATATTGGGTTATTAGAGAGTGAATCCGTGAGTGAATGTATTCAAATTCTGAACGAATTATAGTCTAGAAAGTGCGCGATAGGCGCTCCCGTTACAATCACTGGAAAGCTATCACTCATCTTAGAGTAGTTCATCGCAATCTCATAAAGTTATTAAAAAGTAATAAAATAACCTTTACACTGCACAATTAATCTCTTATTTATATAATGCCAACACTTTCTTTGTTTTAATAAGAGAGTTCGTGAAAGTGTAGTTTCAGCAAAACTGAAACCGGCACTTTGGTTGGTGAGTGGATTGTAACATAGCCTCCTCTGATTGGCCACAGTGATAATCAAATCAACATACATGTCTGTGATTGGCTATTGCTGAACACTGTAAAACACGCGCTTCTCCTCACGCATATGACAGTATGGAAGTCCCGAACCGCAAATTGAAAGGGTTTTTGTGATGGTGTTTTGTTCGCGGATCTAAGAGTTAACAGGCAGCGGTCCTGCCTATCCGTACAGCATGTGGACATGTTAAAAACTAGGCACACTGAGGTATTGGCTGGCCTGCTATATATTTTTATGTCCGACGAGAAGAATAAGACCGGTACAGTTCTTCAAAGCGCATAAAAGGATTCAGTGTGTTTTAGTTTTGTCATCTTAATTAGGTAGTTATTTAATTTATACATATTTAGTGTAGGCCTATTTATATTATTCTTTTTTTTCATTCAGATTTTCTCTGTTCTCAGAACCGCTGCTGATGCATGATAATTTAAATTATATGTCAATACAGTTTTTTATGTTGCACTGTATGCTGCTGTTTGCACGTTAAAATAAAACATTTGCTTGTATTTTTAATGTATCATCACAGATACTCGTGCATTCTATTTTTATTTTAAACTAATTTATTATTCAAATTTTATCAGTTAACGGTTAATGTTCGGATAACGAGCAGCGGTTGTCGGTCAGGAAAATTAACCGAAATGAGCATCCCTAGTGAGAGGGGCACCTCAGTCGATGAGGAGAGAGGGACAGTGGCTCTAGCTATAAGAGCTACTATTATACTGCACTTCCGTTTTTTTTTTTTTTTTTTTTTTTGCTGCACTGTACACATAAAAAAAATGCCATTAAAAGCATGTTTCAAAATTAAATAGCTAGTTATGTAGCCTTCTTAAGACTCACATCCAGATCAGCCTGCAACAGTTAACTGTGTTGCATCCTACTAAAAGTAGCCAAATTCTATTAAATTTTTAGGCCATATTCACAATTTCAAATGTATATTTCAATTATCCAGTGCTACATCCAAACTAGAAGTAGCACTCATCTGTTTTATGACATATGGAGCCTATTTGCCATGTCAAATGTGGGACAAGTTAGGCTGACATACTGATTAGCCAAAGCTCACTGTGTCATATCTTTGCCAAAACTATCCCAGAAACATTTTAATATACCTGGGCCACATTTACTGAAACATATGTGGACCACATTTGGTTTACACCCTGATTAGTCTTTGTCGATTGTGCCACATTTTTGCCAAAGGTGGCCCACATCCGGATGCTATCTGGGAATGTTGTCTCTTGTTCTGGCATTGCATTGACAGCAGATTGTTGACAAAAATCAATGGCCATTTATTGTGGTAGCATTTTGTTAATTATTTAATGGAAAACCAGTTACCTCAGTATCTCCAGCTGACAGTTTGGACTCTTCAGTCCTTCAGAAAGAAGCTTCACTCCAGAATCCTGCAGGTCACTGTTAGTCAGGTCCAGATCTCTCAGGGGGCAGTTTGAGGACTGTAGAGCTGAAGACAAACTCTCACAGGACTGAGCAGTGAGTTTACATCCACACAGTCTGTGAAGAGAACAAAACAAACAGCCATATTAATGTCAATTTATCAGATAGTTTATATAGTTTATAGGGGTGTGACGAGTAGGGCTGGACCAGAATATTCGATTATTCGAATATTCGTTCGGTGGGTTGGCATTCGAATTTACATTTTGAGATACGAATATTGGTGTGTTTTTTTCCATACACCTTGCATCTCCCGCAAAAGGTTCTCATTCGTGCTTAAATATGAATGAAGAAGAACAGACTGCTGCACCACTAACACAGAAACAGCAAAAAAAAAAAAAAAAAAAGAGAAATTGAGTAATATTTGAGAGACACTATAAAGTACAGTCGGGCTCATGCACTTGAATGGTTGAAGCAAAACTAGGGCTGTGACTGTCGTAATGACAACCGCGCCTCTGCGTTTAAATGCACGCAGTAGCCTAAAGCTGACCGCAAAGCCCCAACAAAAATAATTACCATTACCATGAATGTGTCGGGGAAAAGTAAGGAGATACGTGAATTATTTTTTAATAAAGTAGTATTTCACAAAAAGATGAAGTGGACGACCTTGATGTCATTTGCTCCTTTAATATGGACGCGGCTTTAATACCTAAATGCATATGCATTAGGCCTATAGCTAATGGAAGAGTTTTGTTTTCGATTTGAATTATTTAAATTATTTTTTTACAGTTTCGGATGATATATTAGTCTTACCTTTATGAGCAAAAATGAAGTTTCACATAGTGCTGGTGCTTTCATGCTCTGCAAAGCGTGCTTATATCTATGGGTTTAAATTGAAATCGTGATGACTTGGTCGTTACATTAAAAAACAAAAAGTTTAACAAACAAAAAGTGTTCCAAATATATTTCTAAATTAACTTTATAACCTAAATAAACGAAAATAAATGTAATCTCTTTGCTATTAATACCAGCAGCTGTGCAATGGTGAAGAGAAAGAGAAAACAGACCGGTTCCAGTCAGACTCGGGCCAGTAATTCTGATGAGCTGTCGGAGAAGGTTTTAGTAATGATTGCAACGAATGTTTGTTTAAGAGCCGATTTAACATTCTTATTTAGGCTAGATTAATATTTAAATGTATTATTTATTTGATTTATGTTAGCGTTTTACAGGCTGATTGTTCACTGACTGAAGTGCTTAAATAAACACACACGTTTGTTAAAAATGTTTAGGCCTCATTTATTTTGGGTTGCAAAATAATATACATAGGCTATGTATTTTATATAGGCTTATACACACAAAGGTTATATATAATGTAGTAATGGACGATATAAACGATACAAAATTGGCCTACGATAGCAAAATTTAGAGCAACGAGCTGCAGCCGCCAGCCAGGTGTGTTCAAGATGCACTACACTAGCAGCCGCTCGCAGTCAGGGGAGGAGTAAAGAGACGGCCATCAAGTCGAACACTTATAGAGGATGAAACTGTACTTCAAACATACACAAAAAAAGGAATAAAGAATAAAAAGAAATGAAACTAAATAAGATAAATAAATAAAAGAAAAAAGTTACCCTATCATTTATTCTATAGTCTTCAATTGTTTTGCTTTTTTTTAATCATATCAAGTATGTGAGTTACTTTAATGTAATGCAATATGACGTTTATTATTTGTATCTTGGTTTTGTAGTTAGCTATAGGACATTTGTTCAATTTTTATAAGCAGTTTATTCAGTGTAGTCAAGCCTCTCACAACATCCATTAAAAAACGGCCTCTGGTTGTCTTTTTTTTTTTTTTTTACTTTAACTCTTATATAATAAGAATATATATTTACCATATTGCCTAATCTTCATTTTCATCATTAATGTTTTGTTTGAATATCAGATATTCGATATAAAAATTGATTACATACAGGAAGTTTTTTAAGAAAAAACACGCAGCACACGTCATGATTGTCGTCACATAATCTGACCAATGAGAATAAAGTGTGTCGTCTTCAAGGCTTTCGCAGCCGATTTTAAGCAGCTGCAGCACCTGACCTCTGCGACTGCTCTCGTTTTGCTCTCACTGTACTTTGATGGCACACGTGATCGAAAGGCGGCTGCAGCGCCGATCAAAGTCGGACAAATGATCTTACCAGAATGCATTGTTTTGTAAGGCGGCAGCCGATTTCTGGCGGCGCCGCATGAAGTCAAACGCACCTATTATCTTGAATAAACATGGCTGAAAGTGACAGCGAAACAGAGGAGCTCTTGAAAAAGACTGGTGCAACCAGTACTGCCGCAACCTATACGCAGAGTACGCAGTCTGAGTAGGGCACCAACTCCCGGTGGAGTTTATATATTATAATAATACATTAATATTAATAATATACATACACAAATAAACAAAAATATAATAATATAAGTAAGGGATAATCAACGGTTTGCTGTGCGTTAAAGGATTTTAAACGAAGCGGAGGGTGATTGCCTCCGCGAAGTGCATTTTAAATCATTTAACGCACGGCAAGCCGTTGATTTTCCCACTTATTCCATGGTTATAGACAAATTAAAACTAGGGTTGATATTTGCAGCGCAAAATTTGACTGAATGGATAAAAAAGACGGTTATTTTCGTCAGTTATGACACGCAGCTCTAGCATTCTGGCCGCTTCAAATCAGACTCAGAGATTAAATAGTCCGGTAAAATCACATTTATTTGAATGAAATATAGCATTTGTTTCAGTAGATTATCGATCGACCAAGAGTGAGTGTGAAGGCAAGAGAGATGACAGTTGTGTGTGTGCGTAACGTTACCTGCCTGCATGCTGTGCGTCTCTCTCTACAAACAACAATTCATTCAAAAACAGCAGCTTTACCGCCCCGTTGCTGAGGAATATTCAATATGTGCTTTATTGGCATGACAAATATTACAGTGTATTGCCAAAGCAGAGTGTTTACATTGAACGTAAAACAGATATGTATGCAACAGAAACATGCATGTATATACATTTTCAAAAAGCAGGACAAATAATGAACACATTAGAATTCTATGAACAATTTAAAATTCAATGTGATGTGTGTGTGTGTGTGTGTGTGTGTGTGTGTGTGTGTGTGTACCTGGTATTCATCACGTTGTGGGGACCAAATGTCCCCACAAGGATAGGAATACCAGTAGATTTTGACCTTGTGGGGACATTTCTCAGGTCCCCATGAGGAAACAGGCTTATAAATCATGCACAATGAGGAAGTAAAAGTGTGCACAATCTCCTGTGAGGGCTAGGTTTAGGTGTAGGGTAGGGTTAGGGCGATAGAAAGTACGGTTTGTACAGTATAAAAACCATTACGCCTATGGAATGTCCCCAGAAAACATGTAAACCCAACATGTGTGTGTGTGTGTGTGTGTGTGTGTGTGTGTGTGTGTTATATAAATATATATATATATATGTGTGTGTGTGTGTGTGTGTGTGTGTGTGTTATATAAATATATATATGTGTGTGTGTGTGTGTGTGTGTGTGTGTGTGTGTGTGTATGTGGCGGGTGGGCGGGCTCTCTCTCTCTCTCTCTGTGTCTCTCTCTCTCTGTGCGTTTGCGTGCATCAATTAAAGCAGCGCATTAATATAGAACGGTGATTAAACTGACTTGGAACTACCTGTGCATTAAACGGTTTTACTGCACACCTGCCAGCCAATCAGAATCCAGTATCCAAACATTCCATGGAATAAATGTATATACTGCATTTTACGTTGAACGCAGGCTTGTAAGCACACGTAGTGAAGCTCAGCATCTGCGCCACCACGCGCCCTCACCTTTTATGTTTTATGAGCCGAGGACATGCTAACATTGTTACTGCTGCTGCCGCTGCTAGATAGAGAACTGTTTGTTCATTTCATAGTTAATTTTGCAAATGATTCGATAGAATTGAAACACTGGTTTCGATTCCCATCCCTACCCAAGATGAAACCCCGTGCATCACTTTCAGGTACTTTCATAATCCAGTGAAACTTCATATTATTCTGTTGACATTAATAATTTGTTTTAATGTCCGTAATAATTTCCCGACTTACGCATCTTTCTTTAAGGGATAGTTCACCCAAAAATGAAAATTTGATGTTTATCTGCTTACCCCCAATGCATCCCAGATGTAGGTGACTTTTTTTCCTCGGAAAAACACAAACAAAGATTTTTAATGAAAACCAGTGCAGTCTGCCAGCCTTATCATTGACCTGGATGGGCACCAGACCCAGACAAAAACATGCACAGACAAATCCAAATCACACCCTGCGGCTCGTGACGATACATTGATGTCCTAAGACACGAAACGATCGTATTTTACTGAACAGTATTTATATCATTTTTTGCCTTTGATACACAGCCACGTCCATCTGTCATGAGCACGAGTTTGGCATCAGTCACGTAGAATACGCAAACGCCATTAAGGGGAAATCAGTGAAAAGTCCCGGATGAGTTTGCGCAAGCAAACGTAATCTTTTAGCTTTAAATCGGTTCAAATAACCAGGATACGCTCAAGTAATTACCATTTTGTATAGCCGCTATACCCACAATCTCTGTGCAGTGTGGAAACAATGAGTGTCGTATTCATGATCAGATCGCTTCCGGCGTTTGCGTATTCTACGACAGAAGCACGTGCTCATGTGACGTGACTGATGCCAAACGCTTACTCAGGAGAGATGGACGTGGCTGTGTATCAAAGGTAAAATATGATATAAATACTGTTCAGTTTCTCGCAAAAAACGATCGTTTCGTGTCTTAGGACATCAATGTATCATCACGAGCCCCAGGGTATAAATTGGATTTGTCTGTGCATGTTTTTGTTTACTTTTAAAGGTAACTATCCCTTTAATATGAATACCGGCAGATCTAAGTATCATTTCCTCAACTAAAATATGTGGACATCATAACCCTTGTCTGCTTTGTCAAATAGCAAAGGCTTTATCATATGAAGAGCTCATTTACGACAAAGCAGAAGTGTGCCTTTGTAAATTTTGAACTTTGGAAAGCTCCAGCAGATGACAGTGTTGATTTTATTTCAGTTTATTATTGTTTATTTTATTAAGATTTCACATTTTTAATTGTTTTATTTAAAGTGTAATTTTAGTTTGTATTTTTTGCTGTAGAGCTACAATTGTAATTTATAAATAATACAATTTATTTATGCATTTACTATTTACTTTTATTTGAATAAAGTTCTATTTTGGCCCCTATAGTAGGTTTGGCTTTAAGCTGTCCGACGAGCAGCAGCTAAATATACTCTGTAGAGTGTGTGGGGCAAAAGTTCCAGCTAAGAGAGGTAACACGACTAATCTGTTCCACCACTACATTTAGTTTATTTGTCTGCAACACTGTGTTGTTTAATTACAGTTTTGCTTTTGCACAATAAATGTTCTTAAAACGACATGCAACGTTTCTTTATTTCTTAAGAAAAAAATAAAATAAAAATAAAATTAGCAGTTTGGCTTTCCTAAGGGTCTATGTAACCTGTTCTGAAATGGTTCTATTATAATTTATATATCGCAATATATATCGTTATCGCAAGAGGCTGCAATGTATATCGCAATATGGAATTTAGGCCATATCGCCCATCCCTAATATAATGTATATATTATTACTAATAAATAATTTAGATATGAATCATTTATTTATATATAAACACCGCGCCATTTTTTCCATTCTTCTTTTATTTAAATAGCCTACTTTTTACGGTGCCAGTAATTACTGTGCTAATTTCTGATTTGGGAGTGATTTGTTTGTTAAAAAATGTTAGGCTATCTTATTAAAAGTATTGCACTTAACAGACCTGTGTGTTTTGTATCACTAGCGCGGTGTCCGTTCATGAAGCATATAAGCTCTGCCTGCGTGAGGCGCGCCGCATACAGAGATTCCTGCCTTTATTAGAGAGAAGAATATGTTCAGCCCCTCCCACCGAACCTTGGAATATTCGATGTTGATTACTACCGAAGCTTCAAAGCTCAAAAAATGGTATTCGGACCAGCCCTAGTGACGAGACACTTATCCTACAAGACGAAGGATCTGAGGATCCTCAAATGCAAACTGTGTGTGTGTTGCTTCAAGAGAGCAACCATACATTTGTGTTGTGTTTTACTTTCTTTTCCATATCCTTCATTCATTTACAATCATTTATCATGTAATTATTCCATTTAATCATAATAACTTATAATAATCATTATAGTCATTTATATGTCCATTTCATTGATTCATTAATTGATTAGTCATTTATATTATGTTATATTATTGTTGTTTTTTATACATATTTTTCCATTGTTGTTTAGTCTTATGACTGTGGTTTCATGGCCTGTTTGTCCTCATAATAAGAGATATGAGGGAATGTTTATGAACCTCAAGGTTCATGGGATGCTGTTTTGAAGCAGTTTGGTCATCCAGTCATCATCCAGTCTGTCTGGTATCACATGAAGAAACACAACAAACGGAGACAGACTAAATCCAGAAGAACTGTGGCAAAGTCTCCAAGATGCATCAAGAGACCTATCTGCAAAGCTACAGTATTGTTAAAAGTTATATCCTCGTGTAAAAATGAGGATGCTGTCAAAAATAATGTAAAATAGATTTTCTTCATCAATTAACTTCTATTAACTAAATTAAATCAACATTTGGTGTGACCATCCCGTGGTAACTAGGGTTTACACAAGATTCAGCCTGGATTCAGAAGAAGAGATGATGCCAACCCCTCAGAGGACCGCAGATGATGCCAGCCTTGAAACAACATACAGCACTACATTATTTTCCTACAAGTCGATTACAGCACATAATCATTGCAATTAGTGTTCATCATCTGTTTGATTACACAGTTACTGATTTAATATTTATATCATATGTACATCGACTCAACATACAGTATTCACCACTAATAAGCTACTAAATATATTGTAGTAGCCTAAAACTTTTGTACAGCTGCTCTGCAACAATTTGTATTGTAAAAAGCGCTTTACAAATAAACTTGAATTGAATTGAACCATCCTTTGAGTTTAAAGTAGCTTTAGCCCTATAGGTGTACTTGTGCATAGTTCTTCAGGTAGCTTTGCAGATAGGTGTCTTGAAGCATCTTGGAGATGTTGCCACAGTTCTTCTGGGTTTAGTCTGTCTCTGTTTGTTGTGTTTGTTCATGTGATTCCAGACAGACTGGATGAGGATGAGATCAGATCTCTGTGTGGAGCACTGGCTGTTGTCAGACTCCTTGTGCAAACTAAAATCTCTCTGGATTTGTACAATTAATGGCAAAATGAATGTTTGGATATGCAAACTGATATTTCCTACTGACACACTACAGCAAACAATAGAAATAACTGACTTAAAACCTTTTTTGTTTTGGTGAAAATCCTAGTGGCCTAAAACTTTTGCACAGTACTGTATATTCAAACTAATAAAAAAAAAGGAGTCAGAGTCTCAATTAAGAGTTTTTTTTTTTCACTTTTAGAATCATCTGAATGAATGATTCAATGCAGTTGTGGCCTCCTCCTGGAGGAAGAGGGTAAGTGTTATAATACATACGTGTTAAGATATTTTAGTTTTGATCGCTACTGTAGACAATGAGTGTTTATACCCAAACTATATACTTTTATCCCAGTACTTGTCACGTAAATGTCTGTAACAGAAATAATGATGATTATGTGGTCAAACAGACTGTTTGTGTTGCTCTTTCTGGATCAGCAGCAGCATGAATGCAGATCTGAATGCCTTTAACACCTGTTTCTCATGGTAAGCGTCAGTGGAGCGTCTGAAACAGTCGTAATAGACACAGCTGAATCATTGCCATTCAGGAATAAGATTGCTTGGGTGTTTAAATAGAGATTTCAATCTATAAATGATTAATCGTGCAGCTCTAATTAAACTCTATAAGGATATCATCACGTTTTCATGAGACTAGTCAGATCTCATGAGGCCTCATCACATTCCTAATAGTTTATAATCTGGAGTTCATGTTTGTACCGAATAACACTTTATAATAAGAATATAAGAACAAACCACTTTCAAATCATTTCAAAACTATTATAGTTCATTAACAGTTTATGCAAATAGTGAGTTCATTATTCACTGACACCATAATTAACGTGTTTAACTCATATGTAAAAGTTAGGTAATGTTTTGTTTACACTTATTAACCACAGATCAGATTAGGTCACAGAAAATCTGAAAATGTCTTAAATTAAGTGCTTTAAACCAGGATTTATGGGACATTAATTTTCAGTGTTCCTTAAAATGTTAACAAATAAATTAAGCACACCTACACACATTGAGTTTCCATGTTTTATGAGGACCTGCCATAGAATAATGTTTAAATTAAACTATATATCCTGTCCCCACTAAACCTAACTCTAACTTTTAACTGTTTTTGGGCCTACTATTTATACGATTTTAATAAAATATTATAAATATATGATAACTAGATTACTGGTATCAAGACAAGTGATTATAATGGAAAATACCCCTAATTACAAGAATTAAAGTGTGAAACACTGTTAAATATGCTTTATGATGATTCACCTGCTGCAGCCTTGAATTCATGTTTGCAATGTTGAACTGCCTTTAGCCTTCCTTCACTCTTTCTGTTTTTTTTTTGTTTGTTTGTTTTTTGTGTTGTTTTTGTTTCCAAGTGTGCAAACAACAGCACATTTTGCATTATAGTAGATCTGATGGGGAACAATATTTTTGTTCAAATCAGTGGATCTTTAACGGAGCGGTAAAGGAGTGCTGTGAGCTGGTGATGGGGGTTGGAGAGAGGGACACCTCAGTCGATGAGGACAGAGGGACAGTGGCTCTAGCTGTAAGAGATATTATTATACTGCACTTATGTTTTTGTTTATTTACTGCACTGTACACATAAAAAATGTCATTAAAAGCATGTTTCATGTACATCTAAACCAGAAGTAGCCCTCATCTGTTTTATGATATATGGGGCCCAGAAACATGTTAATACACCTGGGCCACATTTGCTGAAACATATGTGGACCACATTTGGTTTATACCCTGATTAGTCTTTGTTGATTGTGCCACATTTTTGACAAAGGTGGCCCACATCCGGATGCTATCTGGGAATGTTGTCTCTTGTTCTGGCATTGCATTGACAGCAGATTGTTGACAAAAATCAATGGCCATTTATTGTGGTAGCATTTTGTTAATTATTTTATGGAAAACCAGTTACCTCAGTATCTCCAGCTGACAGTTTGGACTCTTCAGTCCTTCAGAAAGAAGCTTCACTCCAGAATCCTGCAGGTCATTGTTAGTCAGGTCCAGATCTCTCAGGGGGCAGTTTGAGGACTGTAGAGCTGAAGACAAACTCTCACAGGACTGAGCAGTGAGATTACATCTACACAGTCTGTGAAGAGAACAAAACAAACAGCCATATTAATGACAATTTATCAGATAGATTATGTAGTTTATAGGGGTGTGACGAGACACTTATCCCACGAGACGAGACACGAGACTGGGTTCACGAACAGCCCGAGACAACATTTGTAAACTTTTTTTAAAGAAATCCTTAATGAAATATATAGGAAAAACAGTATTCTATGAAAACAGAAAAACACAAAATGCAAAAAAAAAAAAAAAAAAATGTAGGTATCATTTTGATATCAGCTTGTACTTTATGAAATTAAACTTTTATATTAATTAATTGTATGCACTAATAAACATGTAAACTAAAGCTGCATGATTCTGGATAAATTGAAATTTATTTATTTTTTTTTTTAAATGGAGATTAAAATTTTCTCATTATTCTAAAGAAAAAAATTAATTAGACAAATTCTAAACAAAATAACGTAATTTACTAGTGGTTCTGACTAAATGTTCATTGCTTAAGTTTAAAAAAAAATAAAAATACAGTACTGTGCAAAAGTTTTAGGCCATTAGGATTGTCTCCGTTTGTTGTGTTTCTTCATGTGATTCCAGACAGACTGGATGAGGATGAGATCAGATCTCTGTGTGGAGCACTGGCTGTTGTCAGACTCCTTGTGCAAACTAAAATCTCTCTGGATTTGTACAATTAATGCCAAAATGATTGTTTGGAAATACAAACTGATATTTCCTACAGACACACTACAGCAAAAGATAGAAATAACCGACTTAAAACCTTTTTTGTTTTGGTGAAAATCCTAGTGGCCTAAAACTTTTGCACAGTACTGTATATTCAAACTAATAAAAAAGTCAGTGTCTCAATTAATAGAGTTTTTTCACTATTAGAATCATCTGAATGAATGATTCAATGATAAATACTTTTTTAGACGTGCAGTTGTGGCCACCTCCTGGAGGAAGGAGGTAAGTGTTATAATACATACGTGTTAAGATACTTTAGTTTTGATCGCTACTGTAGACAATGAGTGTTTATACCCATTTATTTATTTTTTGCTACACTGTTCAAATATTAAAAAATGCCATTAAAAGCATGTTTCAAAATTAAATTGCTAATTAAGTAGCCTTCTTAAGACTCATATCCAGATCAGCCTGCATCAGTTAACTGTGTTGTATCCTACTAAATGTAGCCAAATTCTATTAAAATTGTTTAGGCCTTATTTACAAATTCAAATGTATATTTAAATTATTCAGTGCTACATCCAAACCAGAAGTAGCCCTCATCTGTTTTATGATATATGGGGTCCAGAAACATGTTAATACACCTGGGCCACATTTGCTGAAACATATGTGGACCGCATTTGGTTTATACTAGGGTTGTGACGATGAGGAAATTTCCCCACCGGTTAATCGACATGTGACTAGGCATGGGCCGGTATAAGATTCTGACGGTATGATAACCTTGGATAAAAATATCACGGTTTCACGGTATTGTAATTACTGCTCTACAATGTTATATTTAAATGTCTGGGTAAATTTTTTTTTTTTTTTTTTTTTTTTGCTGAACACAGTATATTTTATTTTAGGAAACATTTAGAACATTTTGTAACATGGAACATCAGGCAGAATAATTAAAATAAATAATTATATCTTCTTAATTAAATTAAATTTCAGTCAGTTGTGTGAGCCTAAGCCTGCAGCTCAACAATAATCAACAAAATGAGATGTTCAAAAACAAATCCTTCTAAATGGAAAAAATGCAATCACTAATCAAAGCAAAAATATGACCATTAGTGACAGCTCCAAAAATAAACAAATACTCAAAGACACGTGAGAGCCATCGAGGTTTTTTTTATGCCATGATTTTGAAAAGATGTTAAAGGTGCACTGTGTAATAATTAAGATGATCTCTAGACAGAGGTGCAATAACTGTGTTTTCAGGGGTGCATAAAGACCTTAATGAACCATTATGTCTTTATTAACTTGGAATTATCAGCTTGTGAAAAAAAAACACTGACACAATAATGAACAGGTAACAGTAATATTCACAATAACATAGTTTTGTTGAATGATTAAGTAAATATAATTCCTTAAATTACATTTTAAAAGAAATCTCACTATTCGCTGCTGTCAAAAACAGTGAGATTTTAATCCTGTATGGTCTTCCGTAGTTCTGTAAAGGGAGAGGCGAGCGCTGGACTGTTGCAACTCACCACTTCGCCACTAGATGCCGCAAAAACCTACACACTGCACCTTTAACGTGGCAGAAGGATTAAAAGCAAAGACGTGATTTCACTTCAACTTAATTGTTGTACTAATGTTCAATCACAGAAACGTAAGGTTAGTACATATAGTCTGCTATTCCCCACTCTGTGTTGTGTGGGTTCACCTCCTGCTTCGTCCATCCTGAACTTATATATCACTGCTGAGTCTCACTGACTGTGTATCACGAGCACAATCACAGACACACGTCTACAGCACTAACCGCTGGGAGAGGGGCTGCATTGTTTTCTCTGCAGGTATACACACACAACCTAGTAGAGAGTCCTGCGCTTTCACTTTGACGACACAGAAAAGGCACATATCGTAGGAACGGTATAACATTTTTTGTTTGCGGTTTTGAAACCGTGACTTTTTCAAACCGCGGTAAACCTTGAAACCGGTTATCACCCCATGCCTACATGTGACAACACCGGTAATACCAGTATCACCATGGGGGTGTGGGTTTCCCATTTTTTTTCCTGCATTTAAATAGCTTATAAATGCGTATTATACTTTCACTTTTGCGGGAATTGGCAATTCGGCGTCAATTGTTTGAATGGACCACAACGATAAAAAAAACAAAAAAAAAAAAAACTTTGAACCCAAAATATTGCCAAGCAGGCGCTTTTGCATTGCGTTTTGACTAGGGGTGTGAACCAGTGATGCGCGGGTTGATCCGTTGGGGTCGGTCGGGTCGTTTGAAATAAAGATGCCAATTAAACCTTTGTGATTTATGTAGTACTAGACACACTTTTCAATGAAATACATAGACCTACACTTTATTGGCTGAATAATATTTACCTTTTGAATGTTGAGTGTTATTAACTGTAGAATAAATGCTGACGCGGGACAAAATCCCCGATTTCCAACACGTTGAACTGATCAATGCCATTGTACCATTTTAATAAGCTACTTCTAAACGCATATAGCTCAGTAATGTCAGCTTTATGTATTTTCTGACAGGGGGTGGGATTTTTGTTGGGAGAGCGAGAGACGCACACTTCGATTAGACTGATAAACACATGCATCATCTTATTGTTAAGAAATGGTATTCCTAATAAATGTCTCGAATATTTTGATTATGTCCAATGTTTCTCTTTCTTTTTGGAATTATTAGACACATTTCACTATGTCTTTTCAAATGCCTAGGTCTGTTTAATTTCCTTAATTATAAAATTAAGCACTGTTTTTTAACGTTTATTCAAGCAATAAATTATCTCATGTATATGCTTGTTTAAAACCAGGGTTTAAAAACGAATTCCAGGTAAAAACAGGATTTTTTCTTTACATTTCCAGAGAGCGAAATGAACGAAATTAAGCATTACTTAATAAATTCAAGGCACTATAATTTCCTATTACTATTATAGCTATACAATTAATAATAATAATCATAATATAGGCCTATATATATATATATATATATATATATATATATATATTAGGGGTGGGCATAGATTAATTTTTTTAATCTAGATTAATCTAGATTAAATCTTGGAATTAATCTAGATTAATCTAGATTAAAATGGCTGATTTGAATTCTGCTGAAGGCATTCAGAATATGTGTGCTACCCAAATAATGACTTAAAGTCTTTGAGAATGGATCATAAAGCTCATAAAGCTGTTCTATGATCATTTGTTGATGAAAATAAATTATGTTCAATTAGATGTACTTGTGTTTACTAACTAACTAACAATGAAATTATTTTTTCTACCTATTAGATTGTGTGTTTTTTTAACGTCAACACCTACCCAACCCATTACATGTTACACGGTACTTTTATTTTGACAGGTTGCCGTGAAGTTTCTGTGTATACAGTATGATATGATGCTAGTTTTCTCAAATGAAACGGTAAAAGTGACACTCACAGCAGTTTGGGAGATTGAGTTTATCTGTTCATGTGAGATGAAAATGCCAAAAATTACCGGGAGCGTCACGTGTGTTTCAGTATGCGTGTAGTAAAAGCGCGTCTCCACCATTCATTCATACATACAGCTAGGCAAACGGAACATTTCGGATTCATATTAAAACGGTCTTTTTGCATTTCAGTTTTCACATACACTAGTCCATATCGCGATTTGAATTAAGTGACTGACCAACATTTGATTTATGAATCCAAAAAAAACGACGAATTTACGTGGCATTTCGCTATAGTAGATTCTGTTTTTATGAATGGAGGACGACGCGACCCCGTCTGTGTTTTGGCGGAGGAGACGTAAACGCGCGAACATATTCTACAGTCTTCGGTATACATCCGAGTTAAACTATCACGGTGAAAGTCATCATAGCTTGCGTAGTTTAGACCCAGCTCCCAACCCAAATTTGAGAATAGATTAACGGCGATATTTTTTTTATCGCGCGATAAGAGTTTCACGTTAACGCAGCACGTTAACGCCGATAACGGCCCACTACTAATATATATATATATATATATATATATATATATATATATAAAATTATTATTATTATTTTGTCATATTCGTGATTCCTGATTTTATAGAACTTCGTTTTGAAGTGCATTCGTTCTGTTTGTATAAGAAAAGTCGTTATAACCTAGCCTATATAGTTGATTTAATATTCTTAATAATTTTTAGAAAAATAAAAGTTAAGAAAAAAGGAATTAGCTTTAGTCTCTAATATTTAGGGCTATAGGCTAATAACTTTTATTGCACTGTAGATCGAAATAAAATAATTAATGAACATATTTATCATTGGAGAATCACTGACATAATTTAGAGTGGCCTACTTCGAAAATGAAACTATTTAAATCTGTATAAAGGAATATTTTTAAACGTTTATTCAAGCAATAATATATAAATTATCTCATGTATATGCTTGTTTAAAACCAGGGTTTAAAAACGAATTCCGAATAAAAACTATTTTTTTCTTTACATTTCCAGAGAGCGAAACGAACGAAATTAAGCTTTAGGCCCTACTTAATAAATTCAAGGCACTATAATTTCCTTATTCATTTGATACAACTATTATAGCTATACAATATATATATATATATATATATATATATATATATATATATATATATATATATATATATTAGGGGTGTGCAAAGCAGCCGGTATTTGTATCTGTATTTGTATTTGTTGAGGGGGGAAAAGTATTTGTATTTGTATTTGTATTCGAGTAAAATTCAAAATAAGTGTAAAAATCCAGTTTTTTTTTGTGCGCTTAACTTTTAATTTACGTTATAGTGTAAGTATTTTGTAATTATATCCATTATAATAATTATTGATATGCAATATTGGTTAATGTTTTTGAATATGTAACAAGGAACGTCATCGAAAAAAAATAACATGACAACCATTACCTCATCC
>NC_133364.1:57036351-57085753 GCF_049309525.1 Garra rufa
TGACTGAGACCTGGATTCGTCCAGAAAACTCAGCAACCCCAGCCGCTCTGTCTAATAACTTTTCCTTCTCCCACACCCCTCGTTACACTGGAAAGGGCGGCGGTACTGGACTGCTCATTTCTAACAACTGGAAATACTCAACCCATTCTCCTCTTGGCAATTATAACTCATTCGAATGTCATTCAGTGACTATAACAACTCCCATCAAACTCCATGTTGTAGTAATTTATCGTCCTCCTACTCAACTTGGCATTTTCCTAGAAGAGCTGGATGTGCTACTATCCTCATTTCCAGAGGATGGCACCCCATTTCTAGTCTTTGGAGACTTTAACATTCACCCTGACAAACCCTATGCGACTGACTTCCATACACTCCTAGCTTCATTTGATCTCAAACGCACTATCACTACACACACTCATAAATCTGGAAACCAACTTGATCTCATTTATACACGTAACTGTACTACAGATAACATAGCAGTCAAACCCTTACACATCTCTGACCACTTCTTCATTACATTCGACCTACATCAAGTTACCTGTGCACCACCAACCCCTCTACCTGTTACTTTTAGACGAAACCTACGCTCTCTCTCAACTTCCCGCCTTTCATCTTTAGTATCCTCCTCTCTTCCCTCTCAAACCCACTTCTCATCCCTGGATACTAATACAGCAACGGACACCCTGTGCTCGACTCTCACGACTTGTCTAGATGATATCTGCCCTCTCTCCTCCAGGCCAGCACGGGCTGCTCCCTCAAACCCTTGGTTATCCGAGGTTCTTCGTGAGCAGCGCTCCAAACTTAGGGCAGCTGAGAGGAAATGGCACAAATCTAAGGATCCGTCTGACTTGAGTATGTATCAGTCTCTGCTGTCATCATTCTCTACCCAAGTCCACACTGCCAAATCTTCATACTTCCACAATAAGATCAACAATGCTCCAGACACACGAAACCTCTTCAAAACTTTCAATTCACTGCTTTGCCCCCCTCCACCACCTCCCACCACTACTATAACAGCTGAGGACTTCGCCACATTCTTCACAGACAAAACTGCATCTATCAGCAATCAGTTCTCAGCTCCACACATACAGGAACTAAAATTGATCTCACCCGCATCTGGAACTCCCCTCTTCTCCTTCAGTCCCCACTCTGAGGCTGAAGTTAGCAAACTTCTCTCCAGCCATCCGACGACATGTCCTTTAGATCCTATCCCCTCGCACTTTCTCCAAGAAATCGCTCCCACAATCCTACCGGCGCTCACACACATCATCAACTCATCTCTTCTCACAGGCACCTTCCCTACTACATTTAAGCAGGCCCGGGTAACCCCGCTGCTCAAAAAACCTACTCTAAACACTTCACTTGTAGACAACTACAGACCTGTCTCTCTCCTTCCATTCATAGCAAAAATGCTGGAACGAGCTGTTTTCAACCAGCTATCTTCATTTCTTGTGCAGAACAATCTATTGGATACCAACCAGTCAGGCTTCAGGAGTGGCCATTCAACTGAGACTGCTCTACTGTCTATCACTGAAGCCCTGCGGATTGCAAAAGCTGATTCCAAATCATCGGTTCTCATTTTGCTGGACCTATCTGCTGCTTTCGACACAGTGAATCATCAGATCCTTTTGTCCACCCTCTCATCGCTGGGCATCACAGGAACTTCACTTCACTGGTTCAAATCCTACCTCACTGATAGGTCTTTCAGGGTGGCCTGGGGTGGTGAGGTATCCAAAACTCAACAACTGGTTACTGGGGTTCCTCAGGGATCAGTTCTTGGACCCCTCCTCTTCTCCATATACACTACATCTCTAGGCCCCATCATACAAGCACATGGCTTCTCCTACCATTGCTATGCTGATGACACACAGCTCTATCTCTCATTCAAACCAGATGATCCATCGGTAGCTGCACGAATCTCAGGCTGCCTGGCGGATATCTCTGCATGGATGAAGGAACACCATCTCCAACTCAATCTAGCAAAGACTGAGCTCCTTGTTTTCCCTGCCACGCCGACTCTACAACATGACTTCTCAATCCAGTTAGGTTCATCAACAGTTACCCCTTCAATTTCAGCCAGAAATCTTGGTGTAATGTTTGATGACCAATTGACTTTTAAAGACCACATAGCTAAAACTGCTCGATCTTGCAGGTTTGCACTGCACAACATCAGAAAGATCAGGCCCTTCCTAACAGAGCACGCTGCACAACTCCTCGTCCAGGCCCTGGTCATTTCCAGGCTGGACTACTGCAATGCTCTACTAGCTGGTCTTCCAGCATGTACAATCAGGCCTCTACAAATGATTCAGAATGCAGCAGCACGACTGGTCTTCAATGAACCAAAAAAGGCCCATGTCACACCTCTCTTCATATCCCTTCACTGGCTACCAGTGGCGGCTCGCATTAAGTTCAAGACACTGATGCTGGCCTATAGGACAGCCACCGGCTCATCACCTGCATACCTACGTTCACTACTACGAATTTACACTCCCTCTAGATCTCTGAGATCCTCTAATGAAAGACGCCTCGTTGTACCACCACAGAGAGGCATGAAATCACTTTCCAGAACATTCTCGTTCAATAGTCCTGCCTGGTGGAATGACCTTCCCTCCCATATCCGGAATGCACATTCCCTAACTGCCTTCAAGCGACTTCTGAAAACCCATCTCTTTCGACAATATTTGACTCAATAATAAAAAAAAAAAAATAAAAAAAAAAATAAAAAAAACCTTCTCTCTTTTCTTGATCTTCCCTTTCTATCCAGTACTTATCTAACAATGCCGATATATGGTATTTTTGAGCACTTCCTAGGTTGACCTGCCTCCTTAGGACGAATCACTTGTTGCATCCCCAATTGTAAGTCGCTTTGGATAAAAGCGTCTGCTAAATGAATAAATGTAAATGTAAATGTAACAAAACGTTATATTTTTGTAAAACGGTGCTGAGATGGACGCGCTCAGTTCTTTTCAACCAAATACAAATAATGTTTCAATCTTTTAAAGAATTACTAACAAAAAAAGACATTTGTTAAATACACACTGATGTTTGTTAGTTCGTCATAATTAGGGCCATAATGGACACCGTGTGTAAATAAAGTGGTAATAATCCTTTCAGCTAAAATCTAAAGACTTATTTTATAGAGTAGCCTACTCCGCTCGTTAGCCCAACCCCCCTCCCGGAAAATCAGACAAGCCCCCTGTGTCGCGTGTGTGATGGCACCGGGACTGAGTCTGTTATAACTGGTTATGGTCTATTACTGAACCAATAACGAATCGTCCTTGTCTGCATCGTAAAAACAATTAATTTTTACACCCCTAGTTTTGACACTAAATTGTCCGCTATTCTCTTTCTGTAAACTCGACTCCTCTCGTTCTCCTCAGGTTATAAATGAAATATGACGCATTGTTATGTTCAGTTTTTAATTACAGTGCATTCTTTCGTCTTAAGTAAATTATTTAGAATTATATTTTCCATTTAATTCAAATAAACATTTCATAAAAAAAAAACAAATACTTCAAAAAAAAAAAAAAAAAAAATGTGGGGACGGTGTCACGGTGGAAATGTGATGACACCGGTGTTGCGTCTTAAAACCGGTAACACCGTCAACACCGTCAATCGTGGCAAGCCTAGTTTATACCGTGATTAGTCTTTGTCGATTGTGCCACATATTTGCCAAAGGTGGCCCACATCCGGATGCTATCTGGGAATGTTGTCTCTTGTTCTGGCATTGCATTGACAGCAGATTGTTGACAAAAATCAATGGCCATTTATTGTGGTAGCATTTTGTTAATTATTTTATGGAAAACCAGTTACCTCAGTATCTCCAGCTGACAGTTTGGACTCTTCAGTCCTTCAGAAAGAAGCTTCACTCCAGAATCCTGCAGGTCACTGTTAGTCAGGTCCAGATCTCTCAGGGGGCAGTTTGAGGACTGTAGAGCTGAAGACAAACTCTCACAGGACTGAGCAGTGAGTTCACATCCACACAGTCTGTGAAGAGAACAAAACAAACAGTCATATTAATGACAATTTATCAGATAGATTATGTAGTTTATAGGGGTGTGACGAGACAACAGCCTGACACAAAAAATTTTAACTTTTTTAAAGACATCCTCAATGAAATATATATAGGAAAAACAGTATTTTATTCAAATGCAAAAAAAAAAAAAAAAAAAAAAAAAAAAAGGTAGGTATCATTTTGATATCAGCTTGTACTGTATGAAATTAATCTTTTATATTAATGAATTGTATGCAGTAGGGCTGTCCCCGACTATGAATTTTCATAGTCGAATCAGAATTTTCGAATCTTTCTATAGTCGACCGATAGTCGAATCATCTAGGCTTATGTGCGTGTGTGAATGGGTTGGGAGGGGCACGACACTATAGTCAGCAGGAGGGTAAAACTATTTTTATTTTATTTTATAAGCGACCAAAACTGCCTCCCAACTGACAGACAAACTTATTTAGGTTTAAATAAAAACACAGAACGCGTCTTTTAGTTCTAAAAACGCGAGGCGCACAGCACTGCCTTTTTTGGTGACTTTTAATGAAAGAGCAGTGTGCTGCGGTTTTTTTATGTTGCTAAGCAACGACCAAAACAGCTGTCCTGTCAGTCAAATCAAAGGATTATAGCGCGAGCGCTCTAAAATCTTAGTTTTTTGCTGTTAAGTAAACTGTCATATTAGCAGAAACCCTAAATAATACAGCTCCGGGTTACTCACGATAGACACCAAAGGTTTCTCCTCCAAAAGTCTCCGGACTTTTTAAGCAACGGTAAACTTTCGCCATCACAACAGAAGGCCCGCCTCTCCATTCATTCGATTGGACAATGGAAAAGAACGCGAATGACGTTGGGCGTTTTTCCGCTCAGAGTTGATTTTTTTTTTCAACTTCAGGCGCTCAGAGCGCTCCTGCAAAACGCGAGGCGCCGGGGGCGCATAAACAGCGTGCAGAACGCTCACTGCCAACAGAAAACCATTCAAAAGAGGCGCCTCCAACTGCAAAAACGCGTTCGGTGTGATCGCCGCCATCCCTGCCGTCAAGATGGTCCTCATCTCGTCATGCATCAGGGAAAGTGAAAATTAAATTAGTCACAGGGGTGGTTGGATTTATTCACAAACACGTTAAAAATATTTATTGAACGCTTCTTTCTTTTCACTTTTGTTTTTACTGCATTATCATAATCAAAGGCTGTATATAACTTAATATAACCGTACAAAACCAGTAGTTCTGTGTGCAATTAGACATTGAGCACCCCCATATTGGCAAAATGGTATGATGCTCGTTTCACCCGCGAAGATTCGACTGTGAGATCGGTGGTCGAATCAGGCTCCGCATATCGATGCATCGAATCTTCGACTATTCGGGGACAGCCCTAGTATGCAGTAATAAACATGTAAACTAAAGCTGCATGATAAATTGAAAGTTTTTTTTTATATTGGAGATCAAAAATGTGTCACAATTTTAAAGAAAAAAAAAATTCTAAGTACAGGGTATATACAGCAATCCTTAAGTTAATTTTACTACTTTTCAATACCTTTTTTACTACCTTCAGAATTTTTTTTAAAACCATCACGACACTGAATTGCAAGTGTTAATCAGCGACCTTTCCATTATTTACACAGATTTTGACATATATAACATACAAAAAAAGAATAGATTTAGAGACTGATGTTGACAACATATTGCACATATTTATTTTACTTAGTAAATAAAAATAAAACAAACTACATAAAATGTGCAATGGAGAGAATGGATAGTTCCAGCACACTGGCTGGCATTCACTGCAAGTTGCTGATTCTCCATTATGATATATTCACATTAAAATGCTTGATCTGTAGAGAAAAGGCTGTGCATCTTTCAGTGCGCAAAACCATGATAATATGAAACGCTTCAAAACAGAGCGCACAAAGCGCGTATGCGCATCGCGGGTGCAGAATGACGTGCTCAAAGCAACATGGAGATAGCCTGGAAACATCCAGACCCAAATCTATTAAGATTATGGGTCTGGCATTGAGCAATGAAAAGGACCTTACTCGAGGGGCGGGACCAAGCGTGCATTTGAAACTCTCACTGAACACAATTGGATAACTCCCGACCAATCACAACAATACATGGTGTGACGTACCCAGAGTTATGGTGAACATATAAGAGTGGATTTCAATGTTATAACATAAACAATGTGACAAGATTAATAACTATTAATTACGACAGCCGAATCAAAAATGAAAATTTGATGTTTATCTGCTTACCCCCAATGCATCCAAGATGTAGGTTACTTTGTTTCCTCAGAAAAACACAAACGAAGATTTTTTACGAAAACCGGTGCAGTCTGCCAGCCTTATCATGGGTGTGGATGGGCACCAGACCTTTAAAAGTAAACGAAAACATGCACAGACAAATCCAAATTACACCCTGCGGCTCGTGACGATACATTGATGTCCTAAGACACGAAACGATCGGTTTTTGTGAGAAACTGAACAGTATTTATATCATTTTTTACCTTTGATACAAAGCCACGTCCATCTCTCCTGAGTAAGCGTTCGGCATCAGTCACGTCACATGTGTAGCGCTCTGTGGTAGAATACGCAAACGCCGGAAGCGATCTGTTGCATGTATACGACACTCATTGTTTACACAGAGCACAGAGATTGTGGGTATAGCGGCTATTCAAAATGGTAATTACTTGAGGTTATCCTGATTGTTTTAACCGATTTAAAGCTAAAAAATTACATTAGTTTGCACAAACTAATCCGGGACTTTTCACTGATTTCCCCTTATGGCGTTTGCGTATTCTACGCTAGAGCGCGTGCTCATGTGACGTGACTGATGCCAAACTCGTGCACATTACAGATGGACGTGGCTGTGTATCAAAGGTAAAAAAATGATGTAAATACTGTTCAGTTTCTCACAAAAACCGATCGTTTCGTGTCTAAGGACATCAATGTATCGTCACGAGTCGCAGGGTGTAATTTGGATTTGTCTGTGCATGTTTTTGTTTACTTTTAAAGGTCTGGTGCCCATCCACACCCATGATAAGGCTGGCAGACAGCACCGGTTTTCATTAAAAATCTTCGTTTGTATTCTTCTGAGGAAACTAAGTCGCCTACATCTTGGATGCATTGGGGGTAAGCAGATAAACATCAAATTTTCATTTTTGGGTGAACTATCCCTTTAACACAAGTCATTTAATCAAGCACCTAAAATCCCAACCCGACAAAGTACAAAGAGTTCACCCACGCTCCTAAACAAACACAACACATGCTGCAGCAAACTCTTGCAACTCGTGTTAGTTGCAGTGCATTATGCAACAAGCTATGGTAAACGAGCTAACGTTAACTAGATAAGTAATATTTTAATCGCTAATATTGCAGATTCATTGAAAATTACATCGGTAACATTAATCAGCATTTTTGCCGCAACCAATTTATGAATGAGTCTGCATCAACTACATTAAAGAGAATCGCTTTATTTAGAGTTAATAAAATACCCTACTTGAGCTGGAGTTCAACATTAATTGAGCCGCAGGCAAACATCTGACTGACTCTATGGCAAGCCGTTTTAGCATTAAATACTCTTTGCTATACTAGTATGGCAAGCCGTTTTAGCATTCCATCCTTGTTTGTCTTTTATGTTCTAAAACATTCCTTCATTATTGGAATTATTGGTGAAAATAGTCGATCCGGAAGCTCACATTGTGTTGAACTAAAAATGTTGAACCTGAATAAGTGAACCTGATAAAAGACTACTTTTTTCCCTTTTTTGACTAAAAGACTAAAACCTTTTTGACTTTGTCGACTACAACTAGATTAAAACCTTTTAGACTTTTCTTCGTCTAAAACTAGATTAAAACCTTTTTGACTTTTCTTCGACTAAAATTGGACTAAAACTATCACATATAGAAGTGACTAAAATTTGACTAAAACTAAGAAGCATTTTAGTCCAAAAGACTAAGACAAAATCTAAGATGGTTGTCAAAAACAACACTGGCAGTTGTTACCTGTAAATTTAAATCATGTTTTTATTAAGTACTCGGTATCGGTATCGGCGAGTAACTGAAATGCAAGTACTCGTACTCGTACTCGTTTTCCAAAAAAGTGGTATCGGTGCATCCCTAACATAGCCTAGAATGTAGACGCGCCCCTAGCGGCAGCAAATTACATTTGCTTCTAAGGTCAGTCTAGTTACTCTCAATTCACTTAAATTTCCGAAAAATCCAAGATGTACCGGGCCAATCACGAGTCGGTGGGCGGGCTTAACATGATGACGTCTGACCTGCGACCATAAGTTCAGTCAGACATGAATTCCTGGTTCCGTGAATTAAGCGTGGAAAACTGAACAGTATTTATATATATTTTTTTACTTTTGATACACAGCCACGTCCATGTGTTCTGAGCAGGAGCTCGTTACATCTGAACGCGCTGTGGTGCAGAATCAACACCGGAAGCGATCTGTGGCGTGTATACGACATATATTATATATATTGTTTACACAGCACAAAAGATTGTGGATATAGCGGCTATTCAAAATGGTAATTACTTGCGCTTGTCCTGGTTGTTCAAACCCATTTAAAGCTGAAAAAGATTACGTTTGCTTGTGCAAACTCATCCTGGACTTTTTTTTTTTTTTTACATATTTCCCCTTTCGGTGTTTGCGTATACTACATCAAAGCGCGTTCACATGTGACGAGTCGAATCATAGATATGCTAAACTCGTGCTCATGACAGATGGACGTGGGTGTGTATCAAAGTTAAAAAGAAAATTATATAAATACTGTTCATTTTCTTGCAAAAACCGATCGTTTCGTGTCTTAGGACATCAATGTATCGTCACGAGCCGCAGGGTGTAATTTGGATTTGTCTGTGCATGTTTTTGTTTACTTTTAAAGGTTTAGTGGCCATCTATGTCTATTATTTAGCTGACAGACTGCACAGTGCACTGATTTTTGTTAAAAATCTTCGTCGCTCTGACTACGTCACCTGACCGACTAAGTCTCTGATTGGTTGTAGCGCTATCCTATTGCGTGGCGAGGAGTTTGAAAGACAACGGTTTATCCCACCCCTCCGGTTGAGCCCTGTCTATGGAGAGTGCCCAGACCCTACATTTATGTGGGTCTGGCTTGCCAGGCTATCCCTAACAATGACCCAAAGCACACAGCCAGGAAAACCAAGGAGTGGCTCCGTAAGAAGCATATCAAGGTTCTGGAGTGACCTAGACAGTGTCCAGACCTAAATCCAATAGATCCTCTTTGGAGGAAGCTGAAACTCTGTGTTACTCAGCGAAAGCCCTGAAACCTGACAGATCGAGAGAAGATCTGTATGAAGGAGTGGGCCAAAATCCCTCCTGCGGTGTGTGCAAACTTGCTGAAGAACTACAGGAACCCTTTGACCTCTGGAATTGTTAACAAAGGCTTCTGTACCAAATATTACATTTTTTGACTCAAGTGATCAAATACTTATTTGACACAGTAATTCACAAATAAATTGTAAAAAAAAAAAAAAAAAAAAAAAAAAAACACATACAATGTGATTTCCGGATGTCTCTTACAGTGGAAGTGCACCCATGCTGAAAATTGTAGACCCCTCCATGATTTCTAAGTAGGAGAACTTGCAAAATAACAGGGTGATCAAATACTAATTGACCTCAATGTGTATATATATATATATATATATATATAAATAACAGTTTTAAATATATTCAATTAGACAGCAGTTATTTTAAATAGTAAAATATTTCACAATATTACTGCTTGTGCTGTATTTTGGATCACATAGATGCAGGCTTGGTAAGCAGAAGAAAAGAAAAAAATAAACACATTTAAAGTCTTACTGTTGAAAAACTTTTGTCTGGTAGTGTATATCAACCATATGTAGCTGGATAGAAACCAAACATTATTTGAAAAAGGTGATTACTCCAAAGCATATTCCAAGGCCTATTCTACAGCCATGATTTGTTGGTGTTTAGTAAAGGAGTGATTGCACAAGTGAGGAGTTAGTGTGAGGAACTGATCCATTAGTTTGCCATTTTAATCACTTGTGTTTGACAAAGGAAATCAAGATACTTCCTGTTAGATTGTGTTTCATAGAGAATTGTGTTGTGTTTTATAAAATTGAAAACTGAGTCAAAGGCAGAGAATTAGCGTGGTTTTGCAGATTTGGTGTGAGGTTCTGGTGTTTAAAACAACTGTAACTAAATCTGCTACTGCGGAGGGAAGGTGAAGATTGATGGTTCTGGTGTTGATTTTAGATAAAACAGCTGATCTGAGTTAATATAATTAAAGGTGCCATAGAATGGAAAACTGAATAATAGTTGAATAATAAAAGTTCAGTACATGGACATGACATACCACGAGTCTCAAACACCATCGTTTCCTCCTTCGGCAGAATACTCGATTATAGGGATGTAACGATATTTCGTGGTACGATATTTCGCGATACAAAAATGTTACGATATGTATCGTAGAGTGATGACGATACATTTACGATATGACGACAGTCTATTCCTATTGGTTGAGCTGCCGAGGTCTCCTACTCTGCTACAGCTGCTTGTGCTTGCAGAATCAGATGCAGAAATCATTTGAACTGGATATTAGTAGAGCAACATGAGTTCGGCTGAAATTGAAATTAAAGATACCCCGTCTTCACGTCCGACAGCATTTTGGTTTTACAGTCACGCGACAGTACGACGGTAGAAAAAAAATTACAAACAAAACATTATTACAGTCACGATGCATGTTAACACGGAGTGGGAAATGAAAAGTTTCGTGCTTCAGACTCACCCGCTTTTCGAGTCACACATTGGAACAAACATATTAAAGCTTTTATGGCTCTTAGCGACAGGAACCTCCGAAGATGTATTGAAATCGTTTTATAAGCAGCAGCCACGATTTAAGCAGTTACCGCACAGATTATTAACAACCAAAAGAACATTTCACTGAGCGCATGTCAGAGTGTTGAAAACATGATCAAGATAATTTAAAATAGCCTATAATGTAGCTGTATGATCCATAAAATACGGAGAAAGGCTATAAATAAAGGTGAAAAAAAATCCAGAAAATGCGTGTATCCGTGTCTGATATGAAAACTACGCTAGTCATTGTCCCATAAAATGACAAATAGCAAATAACACAGTATTTTCATTAAGTTTCATTTATTTTGTTTTTGTAAAGTAAAATGAGACCTTGTTGTTTGCAACTACGTCTACCCCGAGACCGCGCGTCGCGAACACCAGCTCGACCGCAAAACACTTTCACTATGAAAGAAAGCTGCAGCAGCGCAGCGAGTCCACCGCTTGACGCGTCCATGTGAAAGGGCTTTTAAACTGTCTTCAGACAGCGTGAACACAAGAACGGGACCGTTTGAGAACAGCGACAGCGTGTACCGCATTGAGTCCAAAGAGCAAATACCCGTGCATGTCACCCACACTGTACCTGACAGATAAACATTATTCCACCCGTTACGTCAATTTTAGCGGGTCACCCGTCGGGTAGGACTCTGTTTCGCACACACATAGAATCTTGCATCGCTAGCAGGTTTAAAGAATTCGACATCTTGACAATTTTATCACTATCATGTTACATTTAAAAAAAAATAATTCAGTGACAGACAGACCTATTCAGTTGTTAATTTTAATACAGAAGGTTTTTATTAAACCTTAAAATGTGACCTTGTATGTAAAACTAAGAATGCTATAGAAATTTGTTTATTTTTTAAAAATAAATCTGTTGTTTGATTTTCAGTTTCATGTTTTAATTTTTGTTCAAAATATCGTGATACGTATCGTATCGTGAAGCCAATATCGGGATACGTACCGTATCGTGACCTAGGCATATCGTTACACCCCTACTCGATTACTAAAATATTTGATAGCTACAGCCCTAGTGACTATGAGGGTGTCTTTCTGTTGTAGTGATGAATAATGGATTAAATCGTATAGTCTGCGTGTGTAGTGTTTAATGTTTTAAGTAGAGGTCGGCCGATATTGGTTTTTACCGATACCGATAGCTAGGTTGGACCACACTGGCCGATATCGATTAATTAACCCATAGTTTTTGAAAATGGATACTGAAAGGCAACCAAAATAGTGCTCTTTTTTTTTTTTTTAAGTGCTAAACCATACTTTATAAATTAATAAAAAAATAATCATATATTGATAATTAATTAATTAATTAATGTTAACAAAATAAACTTCAAAATGTAGCAATATTACAGTAAATGTTGAAATGAACAGACTCTAACGAGGAACAACACTTCTATTCTACAGCTTTCATCAATCTTAGTTGATGTTACAAATGGGCTCATTGTAAAGGGGTGGGAATCTTTACATTTTAACAATATGTAAAATTTATTTTGTACAAAAGTTACAAATACTTTATTTTTTATTATATAAGCAGGCTACTTTTTAAAACAATAGACAGTGACATAGACAGTGGCTGCTTTAACAGACTTCAATGAATGCACAAATCTATCAGATGTTTTGTCCTGCTCTGAAAATATAACAGTCTGTGTGTACTGTACATCAGTTACGTATAAAATTATTTGAAAATGCAAGTGCATTTAACCACATCCACAATCGAGCTTTTTCGGACGAACAAACCCAAAGCACAAGTGAAAGTCTGTCGGTGCGCGAGTTCAGTGCATCTAATAGTACTGCATTACAAACGGCTGAAATGAAGGCATATCTAAAGTAAAACACTGCGGGTGGAAGCACACACTGTCGAGCAATGCGCACGTGTCTCACAGTGAAAATTCTGTGCAATGAAGCCCGCCGCGTCTCTAGCGCACTCAGGTGCCATATGTGCGGAAAACACAAGCTCATTGAAGAGAGGATTGCGATGCATCCATTTTTCACCCACCCCTTAATGAAACCGGACAAAAGTGCAGCGCTGCGCGGACAACTCGCAGGTATCACACACAGGACGCGTCGCGTGTAGTTCAAGGGGAAGTCTAGAATAGAGTACGGATCGGGCCGCATTTTTCGAGAGCTCGCTTACAGCACACCGGAGCCATATAAAAAGAGAGTTGCGACACGCTTTGATCTCGCCGCCGCACGGTTCACGTGGTTCATGGAGCGCTCAATAGTTCCAAACAGCTCCATGCTGTCAATGTGTTTGAATGGAGTTAAATAGGATAGACAGCAGTTTTACTATATTTGCAGCAATTTCGAGTAATTATTAACACATAATGTGCATTGATTGTGTATTGATAACTTCTCTGAATACGCTTTACAATCGCATTTTATTCTGGGGAGTGATAAAGAGACATAAATAATATGTTCTCATACTCTTTGGCAGTCAAATGTGACCAAACACCTTAAGTGTAACTTTAATTCAATTAAATAACTGTAATATATATAGTTAAGTTCTATTTAGTTAATATTTTGAGGAGGTTTTTTGTACTTAATGTGCAATAATGATCCTGACTAGTGCTGGGCGATATGACGATATATATCGCGGGGACGATAGAAAAGTGTCTATCGTCCTATTTCTCTTCTATCGTTTCTATCGTTTCTAACCTTATTTTATCAATTACTGAAGAAAATATTGCATTAAAGGTCCCATATCGTCAAAATCAAAATTTCCTGGCTTTTTTCATGATAACTAAGGTCTAGGGGCTATCTAACTACCATATGAGTTTCAAAACAGTCAATCCACAGTAAACTGCACACAGCCTGCTTAAAGTAGCTGTTCATTTTCACGAGCAGCTGTGACTTCCGTAACGATGTGACGTCCGATCGACTCAAGTCACCGCCTTCAGTCACAAACCAACGTCCCACCCTCCTTTTGTCAAACCCCCAGACAACAACGCATCCATTCCATTGAGCAACAACAACAGGAAAACAAGTGGAGAAAACCCTGTTCAGTCGATAGATGTCAAGCTACGATCATTACACAGGCTTCAGAACAACGTGAATATAAGAGACCAGCGGCACGTCAACTTCAGCCTCTTTCACACAGCGATTCCGGTAAATACACGGATAATGTGTCCCACGATTTGTTCCGGAATTGTTTAATTTGGTTCATTCACAGTTGTTTTCCGGGATCTGTGCTTGCTTTACACACAAACCATAAAGACATGTGTCGTTTGGATGTGAGACGTAATGCGACGCGTACGTTTCACTAAACTGAAACTAACCTGAACAAACTGTGCTTCAGCGCTGATAGTGAGGAGCTGGCTCTGCCTGATGATCGCTGCTTCATTCCACTTTGCACGTAACGTTATTTTTCGTTGTGAAGAGTCGCTTGATTGATAACGTGCAACATTACTTCAACACTGCCTTTAGGTTCTTCACACTGTTCCCGTAATTTTCCAGAATCAGTGCGCATTGTGAAAGGGGCTTTACTAAAGCAACAGTTATGTAGCCTACTGCATTCGGTGTTTGTAAAAGAAAAAACATTAATGATCATTCTAAAATATCCTGTTGAGTATCAGCTCTCTCTATTGCTCTGAGCTCGCTTACAGCATACATGACCGTAGTTACCTGTGATTGGCCTGGTTGTGCGTCACTCAGAAAACAACAGGCCAATCAGAAGAGAGGCTCATGAATATTAATTAGATGGGCCAAAATCGACCTGTTTTTGACAGAGCTCCTAAAAAAGGAGCTGTAAAAATATATTGAGATGGATTTTGGCACTTATATCGCAAATATATATTCTTAAGGACATCAACAAATAAAATAAACCTCCAGAAATGTGTACGATATGGGACCTTTAAATAGGCTATGACAAATGTATGATAATGTCTTGTTGCTATGCAATGCATACTATAAGTGACAATAAAAATGAAGTTTTTCACAAAGAAACTCCGTCTTGTGCGACGTGATGCTTTACGTTGTTGCGAGATGCTTTAACTCGTGAGTGCTTAGCCTAAAGATGGAGACGCAAGAGGTTGAAGATGAATGCCCGGAACAAACTGAAACTGCTACGCAGGCAGCAGCCAAGAAGTACTTTTACCGAAACGTGGGGTACGTCAGTGATTGGGGGGCATTTTGGCTTCAAGAGCTCCGACACGGAGCAGAAGACAGTCATGTGCAAACTCTGCCAAAAGACTGTTTCCGCGCCCGAAGCTGACGCCTGTTTCCCACATACTCCGTCTGCGTTGCGTATTTTTTTCCACATCCATGTTAACGGATTAGAGCGTTCACACTGCACGCGGTTGCTATCCGGTAATGCGTTCCAGAAGCGGTGCGTTTGCAGCAGTGGAGCGATGGTTTCGGCACAGAGTCTATTTTTGCTGTGCTGCATTGCGTTGCATGCGCTGAAGGAAAGTGACAGCGCATTGTTCGCTGTAAAAATGAACATGGATTGACACGGAAATGTTCCTTAAATGCAGTCTACTGTGTTTCACAGTAAACACGTGGATTTTTGGCTAGGTTTAAAATAATGCAGTTTTAAATAAACAAGGTAACATAATAGATGCAATTATCCAGGTATAAAGTTCTTTAAAATATGGTTTTGTAATAAAGATTTAATGCAAACGAAAGGCACAGAGAGCAGACTGTTTCGGTCTGTGGTAAGTTTTAATTAAGCCTATGCTGTGTTTAAATGTGTTGCAGCTTGCTTGAGCAAATATACAAATCGAGAAGTCAAGTGCACTGAATAACAGCCTACGTTGTTTATAATACGTTGAGTTTAAACAAGCATATGTCTAGTATTATTGTATTAGTGTACTGTGATAAAAGTATCCCAATGCTGAAAAAGCACGTTTGGATTTGAAATTAAAATAACTTTAATAAAACAAAAAATAGAGTTTATTTTGATAATAGCCTACTTTTTAACTATGATGAAGTGTTGTCAAAAGTCCCGGTACTTCGGTACCAAGTCGGTACTAAAAAAATTAAAATGTTAAGTTCCAGGTTTTCTTTATTACCGGTGGTACCGTCTATCCGGTCGACCCGGTTCTTGACGCGCTATCTAAAAGGTGCGCACTGCGCAGTTGCGCTCTCTTAGGCGCTGCTGCTGATGCGGTCGCTCTGAATCCACTTGTTGACAAAGAAGAGCCAGGCATGCACCAAACATTTTCGATTTTCGATTTTTCGGCTGAAGGCGAACATCATAGATCGTCTAGGTTCTCTCAAAAGAAGGAAACGCATCAAACTGAACAAAACACAGTGAAGGCCGGCTGCAGGATCAACTGAAAGAGTTCAAGTACGGTATGTTTCAATTTAATTTCATATTTAGAGCTTCTGTAAAGAACATTATTGGATATTTTAATTTGAATGTCGAATTATGATGTCGATATTCGTTAGCATAAGCGGCTAACGCTATATGCTGGGCCTTAGAACGATTTTGAGCTATTTAACGCTCCCATAATTTTTATTAGGGTAAAAGAAAAAAGAAAGACATGATATATGTACTATTTATACACACAAATGACCTGTTTATCCAAAATATGTGTGTTAAAGAATGTACAAATGTATCTTTAACAATGTTTATGTCCTTAATATCAGTCTGTCAGAAAGCGTTCTTATTCTTGGCTGGATCACTCTAGCAGGTTCATAAAGCTTTTTATTATTAAATATGAACTCAGTTTGGATTAAATAAAAGTACAGTCAAATAAAACAAGTTTGATTTCCAGTTTAGTTTTGTCATACTTTACAATAAGATCAAATTCATGCATCATCTAATAAACTTAAGTGAACAATATATTTTTACAACATTAATTCAAAATGTTATTCAATACAAACACATGATCATTTATGTTTTTTCATGTTTAACAGTTTAACATGATTTTATGGATTAGTAAATGTTGAAATGAACCTAATCTTAAGAAGAATAATTGCTATATAACTACAGTTTTTTGTAAGGTTATCATGTTGTCTATCAAATGAAATCATATTGTAAAGAGTTTTCAATACTGCATTTTCTATCTGTGATAGACAGTTAACTTAATATATGTAATCTTATCTAAATTTATTATAACAGCTGAGGTTTGTTATTTACTGAAAATTCATATTTTTGCTGGTGTCAATGATCTAATGTTGCATCTGGTCAGACTTAGCCCACTGCTTTACTTAAATGTGTTATATTTTCTTTTTACAGCTGCAGATTGAGGAAGATCATGAAACACCCCAGCAAACTCTAAAACAGACAACAGTACAGATGTTTTAGAAGCAGCAGAAACAAACTTTTGGATGAAGCTTGTGTACATTTTTTGAATGCCTGTAATTTATTTAGTTGTTATTTAATTATTAAACTGTTTACAATCCTTGAAATACTTTGATTACTTGGAAAAACCTGAAACTAAATTTAGATAAGTATAACGAATGACATTGGTTTTTGCACATTTTATTTTTCTTTAACTTTATTAATAAAAAGTGTGTTGTTCAATTAATGTTATTGTGTTTTACTTTGGTACCGAAATTGGTACCGAGAACCATGGATTTTCACTGGTATTGGTACCGAATACTGAAATTTTGGTACCGTGACAACACTACTATGATGTGGATAAAAAAAAAAAAGTGAAGGCTACTGTAGCTCTACCTCCACATCTGTTGTCATTTGATACATTTATATTGCTGCACTAAAACATAGTTTTCTAATTTGTGACAGTTCAGTTAAATTCACTTCAAATAACAAATAAAAATAAAGTTGCAAAAAAAATGATGCAATGATATTTATGTCAAACTTTTTAGAGTAACTGAAAATCTACTTTATTTTGGTATATCGTGATATATATCGTTATCGTGATATAAAATAATCCATATCGTGATACATGATTTTTCCATATCGCCCAGCACTAATCCTGGCCATTAAAAAAGATAACATTTTCTAATATAGTATTTAGATTACAGTTAGTGTTATATTTAAGGTTAAATACATCTGAATGTGTATTTGGACATGATCAAACACTCTTTTTTTATACAGTATGTTTCGATTCAACGATTTAAAGTTAAATAAAAAAAAAGTAATTTACTCTTGTTTTATGATATTCAAATATACAACATAAGTGAATATTATAAAAGGCAAGCAAAAATGGCATTTAACATAATAGAAAAGATGAAAATAATGTTTAAAAAACACAAGGCAACGAATTGCATTCAGCATACATTTTTATCGTGTTTCTTGAATGCAGTCTTTACTGAAACTCATTCAACCTCCCACAGTGAGAGAGAGATTGCAGAAAGACTAAAAACATAAAAATATGACAACTAGTATCTGGTTTAGGTCGCTATTACAGTGTTTCTCACGTTATCCAGCTGCATTTACAGTTTAACTGTTTATTTTTTAACGATAAACATTAACTATAACACGCTTCATAAAACACCACTATTGGCCAGTTTTTCGAGAGATCAACTTATGCATTAAAATGTAAAGAAATGCAGTAATTTCTTCAATATACTTGCGACTGTGCTTGAGAAACGCTGAAATGAATGGGCTTCAATGCAGGAGCTATTGGTTGTTTGTAACTATTGGCCGCTCCATCACACGCTTTACTTGCGCATTCCTCAGTTCCTATGAAGCCTATCTTAGTGTCACAACCATAGACTGTAAAAAATATGGACGTAGTATCCGTGACGTCACCCGTAGGATTCTGAAGCGCTATTTTGAAGCCTGTTGTGGGCGGGATTCGCCCGTCGCCATCTTGGAATCGCGTCACCGCGCGTCACTCCCGGATAATCAAAAATGGGCAAAAAGGCGGGACGTGGGTGGAGCTGGTTGCTGAAACCACGCCCTCCTAGCGCGACAGTGGTGACAGCAGCGGCAACCCCCCTGTCACTCAAGTGGCCACGCCCTTAATTATGCTGAACTTTAAGGCTTAATATAACTTAAACGGATGAGTTATAAAAAAATTCACCCCCCTCACAGTTGACATGAAGGGCAAAACTAGCTATATAGACCAAAACCATTTTTTGAACCAGGCTGTAAACATACTTTCTTCTGCTGTAAAGTTGGGCATTTTAACATGGGGAGTCAATGGGCTGACTCTCTTTTGCAGCCAGCCTCAAGCGGCCAATCGATGAATTGCATTTTAAGACACTTCCGCGTTGGTTTCAATAGAGAGAGCGGGAGGTTGCCCCTTGGTCACAACTCTCTTTTTATATGGCTCTGCAGCACCAGAGCCATACAGAGAGAGAGTTGCGACAACTCCGTTGACGCCAATGGACCATTTTTTTACAGCAATGGCGGATCGTGGAGACGCTCAATAGTTCCCGGAAGTTCGCGCTAATAATATCAGCGCCGTAGAGATGCAGCAGAAGAGACCGCTGTGATCAACTTTTAAACGGTAAGACATTTATAGAACAAAATTGTATACTATCAGCACAGCTAATCAATTTAACTTGTGCATTAAAACATATTATTATTACATTATTTCTCACTTAATTAGTAGATTTACGGGATGTTATGCATTATGTCCGTGCAGTTTCATCCATCATTGTGTAATTAAGGCTTTTAAACAGGATTTTGCTGATGGGAGCTACTTAATAGTTCTGAATTTATTGCAATGAATGCTGATTGACCTAAGTGAGAATGAAAATTTTAAAATAGGCGAGCTATTTTCGTTTCAGAATCATGCTAGGCTATACATATATATACCACTGCTGTATTATAGCAGTTATCACTGCAAACCTGTATGTTATTACTGTTTTTACACTTAAACGTCTTGGCTACTATAGAACTACAAAACCATTTCTCCTGTTATTCTCCTTCTCTATCCTGCTTTCAGAACAAGAACCACCTGAAGTAAAACAATGCCAGCTCCTAAGTATGATTACATAACATTTTGTCAATGTAATCTATAGATTGCTCCTGCCGACTATATCCAGTTTTTTTATGAAGACTTTAGATGACCAGCACCTGTGAAGAGATGACGTCAACCCTTGAGAGGACTTCAGATGAAGCAGACTCTAAATAAATATACAAAACTGATAAATTGCCCTTGCACTGTAATCAACATGATCACATCATGCTTTAATCTGTTCATTGTTTCTGATTACGTGATGTTACTGAACTGCATGATTTGTATAGCTTAATTTCAGAACATTTCTGCAATATGGACATTACAGTAAAACAGATACGCCTGTTAACAGAGCTCTTATTTGTAAAGCTGCTAGAAACAATGTGTATACTAAAAAGTGCCATACAAATAAATGTAAATTGAACAAAACTTGATGCATAATTTTTTTCTCCTCTCCAGATCAGTAGAGTAACCATACATTCACTCTACTTTATGTAACTGGTGCACTCCCACTGTAATGGAGACTGTTCAAGGACAACTTGGTTTATAATTTATTATTAATGTCTAAATTGATTTCTGTAAACATAACAAAACTCAACATACATAAAATATATGATTTAATGTGTAAAAATGTTTTAATTTTTTTTTCAATTTGAATATACTACAAATACATTTTTAGATATTAATAATTGAGGGGTGCTCAAGAATCAAAAACCTTAATCAAGATTCATTTTCACTTAATCTTAAAATATCTTTACTTATTTGGAATTAATTTAAAAAAGACAACAAACTTAACACTTACAATGAGATTAGTAAAACGACAATAAACATTAAGATGTGATTGCACTTGGTTAACATACAAGCTGTAAGAACACACGCACATACAGAAATAATTGTATTTGACGTTATATATAAAGGCTGAATTACTTGGTAAAAGACCACGATGTTGTTTATATAGCAAACACGGACTTTTACCATGGTAACTTCAGCCTTAAATATGTTAACAAGGCAGGTACGGATCGCTAACCACATTAATCCTCAAATATTAGCGGTTTTTATCTTTTAAAACCAACACTATTACAACTACATATATATACTACGTATACATTATTTTATAAATAATGTCAAAAAATCTTTTTTTGTCAACAAAATACCAAAAATTGCTGTTCTGTCCCTCTAACTCAATGTATTCCAATTGCCCGCTATGAACTTCCTGGAACTATTTGAGGGCTGCGTGTATCACGTGACGATCGAGCGTTTTGGACTTCCGTTGTCGCAACTCTCTCTCTGTATGGCTCTGTGCAGCACACATGGCCGTAGTTACCTGTGATTGGCCTGGCTGTTCGTCACTCAGAAAACAACAGGCCAATCAGAAGAGAGGCTCATGAATATTCGTTAGATGGGCCAAAATCGACCTGTTTTTGACAGATCTCTTAAAAAAGGAGCTGTAAAAATTTATTGAGATGGATTTTGGCACTTATACCGCAAATATATATTCTTAAGGACATCAACAACTAAAATAAACCTCCAGAAATGTGTACAATATGAGACCTTTAATGCATTAACTAATCGTAATTAATAATCGCAAATATAATTTCAAGGGAATAATGGAGAATTATGATTTTTGTCATAATGGTGCAGCCCTATCTCAAATGACACATTAATACAACTCTCCGACTGTTAATAAACATGTTGACTCTCATAAATGACTCTTTGTCTCGTCATTTATCACTTTAACTCCTGATAGCTTTAGCTCACATGCTAGCTAGTTTAACACACACGGTATGCGAACGGCCTACTCAAATTAGCTTTGTAACGAATCATTTCAAAATGATATTAGATCAAATATATGAACATTCACTCACCAGAGCAAAACAGATTTCTATATCGTCACAAAGAAGATTAATCTCAGGCTTCAACACTGGGATCTGCTCCAATCACACTTCTCTGATTTTCATGTCACTCTTCTCTCTTTCTCTCCGATGACAACACTTCAGGATGATGCCTCGATTCTTTAAGTTACGTTTTCAAGTGCAGTCAGTTACATTTCTCATAAGAATAATGTTTAAAGCAGTGAGTTTCTGGAGAAACAGTCTCGTATAATCTCCTCTTTCTCTCTGTGTTCGCACTGAAAGCAGCAGCAGCGCCGGCGCGACATGTGGGCGGGGCTTATGAATGCACTGCTACCATTGGCTCTAAGAGATGTCCGTCACTGAAGTGAGGAGTGATTGGATGAATCTTTCTGATCTGATCTTTCTGAATCTTTGGATGAAACCTGTTTGATCCGGGAGGATTATAAATTACATATATATTTTTTTTATTCTATGTGATTATTTTGATGTCTACGTGGATGAGAGATTATAGGAAGGTAGTTTGACGGAAGGGTTGGATCTTTATTAGGTTTGGGAACGAGTGAAATAGCATAAAATGGACCAGAGGTGTTTATTGAACTCGGTCGGGTCCTGCTGCTTTATTGTTAGGCATTGGGTTCAGGCGATATATTATTTTTCTATGATTGGTTTGTCCAGTGCACTGATTTGTTCTGTGTTAAGTTTGGGGAGTTGAATATTATTTAAAAAAAATATATAATTAATATTTTCTTGTCTTGTGTTATTATCAGGTGAATAAAGTTTAGCATAGAAGTTTCCAAATATTGTATTTATTTCTTGTGGAGAGTTGGTAGGCTTCCCTGCGGAGTCCTTAATGGCTGCAATTGTTTTTTTTGTTTTTTTTCCTCTGTCTCTCTTGATTTGATTAGCTGAATATTTACTGAATTTGTTCCTATGATGGTAGGTTTCTTGACAGAGTCAACTTATTAACAACTTATTGACAACTAATTAACTGCTTATGTTACAGAAAATCTGAAAATGTCATAAATTAAGTGCTTTAAACCAGGCTTTATCGGACATTAATTGCATTAATATTCAGAGTTTCTTAAAATGTTCACAAATACATGAAGCACACATACACACATTGGGTTTCCATGTTTTATAAGGACCTACTATTGAATAATGTATAAATTAAACTGTATATCCTGTCTCCACTAAACCTAACTCTTAAGACTACCCCTAACTGATGTATTTTAACTTGAACTAATAAGTATTTGTATGCTTTTCATTTTGACATCATCATGCCATTTAATTTTTTAATTGGTTTTGTTTAACTTTGGGCATAGGCTTCATGTAATCAGGGTGTCTACTAGTGATGCGCGGGTCGTCTCATAACCCGCGGGCCCCGCGGGTAACCCGCGGGTCGGGTTGGGGCGGGTAAAGAAACTGTCACTTTATTTGCGGGGCGGGTTGGGGCGGGTCATTAAATACAAAATAAAATAAAAAAAATCAATGTATGTTGCGTGCAATTCCCTATAGCTCATATTACATATTTGGGAATATCTATTTTCATATTTTATTAAGTTCTTTAATAAGGTTATCAACACGTCACGTCACGAAAGCGCCAAGCTGCTCCCGCTGCCAGCCACAAGCGCATCAAGCGAACGCTCATTCAGCTCTGCAGGCCTGGTGCTATGCGTATTTAAATCTCCTCTGATGCGCATTATCCTGCATTAGCCAAAATCATGACAGTCAACCACATCCAGTTATATGTGAATGAATGTAAATATTCGCTAAAAACACACAATAAAGACAGCAATGATGTAGTCAGGACTGTGGCGCCGGCTTGCTTTGAAATGTATTTGGTTATTGCGCCCGCTGCGTCCTGCACCCTAGTCATTTTAAACAGTACATAATAACGAAAACAATATCTTACAAATAAAAAGAAGCAGATTTTCATGATCAGAACTTCCTTAAACCAGTGAACCTTTAAATCTTTCAGTCCAAGGATCCAGTAAACGAATGCGTTCAAACAGAAAGTTCAAAACGATATTCATAAATGAAGCATATATACCCACATTTCTTCCGGCACCACTAACGTTACACCACTGATTATCTTGTTATTAATATGATTTGATTTATGGTTCATATTCATAATCGTACAGTATTGTTGCCAGTTTAAAGGGCGAAAAGCACTTTCGGTTTTCATTTGCATTACAATGCATAGTATGTCTATTTAATTGTCGCGGGTGCGGGGCGGGGCGGGTTGTAAAAATAGACACAGTACTGCGGGGCGGGCTGGGGCGGGCCAAATAATTTCATAATTGCGGGACCCGCGGGTTGAAAAAAACCCCGACCCGCGCATCACTAGTGTCTACAGGTTTGACCAAGTTAAATTTAAGACATTTTAAAACTTTTTAATACCATTTTCAAACTAAATTTAAGACTAAATTGAAAGTCTAGCACAAAACTATGAAGATATTTTAAATTATTATTTTATTTAACAGATTTTTCTTGGGAATATTCAACAGAAAACACTATCCCAGAAGAAGAAATTATTTTCTATTCCATGACAAAGTCAAGGCTCTCACACACTTTGAAGCCAATGTAACAGTGTAACAAACACGGATTTTGAGTCATGGATCGGATCATTTTTTGGATCATCTAAAAAAAAAAAAAAAAAAAAAAAAAAGTTAGTTTTTTCCTAATTACTGAATGCTTACTTTAGGTAGGCTACTTCTAATCCACAGCAAAAACTACTATCTGAACTAAAGTTCAGTAACAAAACAAGAACGTTTATACAAATGACAAGTGTAAATGAATACATCATGAATACAAGTTAGTAATAAAATCAATAACACTAGTATTCAGGAGGGGAAATTTAATAATTAATTGTAAAATAACTAGTGTTTCTCACTGCAGGTATTTATAGGACGCTGTCTCTTTAAGGCCAAATGCACGAACCGAATACTGGCACGCATCTCTTTCTCAGCTGTTTCGGTTCACTGAAGACATAAACGACTGTTAAACAGAATACCAAAACGGGTTTTAAACCATTACTTGGTATGTACGTTTCCGTTCAAATAGCAGTTAAAGAGGAATCAATCTGTGTGAATGGTAGACTTGTAGTCAAGACCGCCTAAACCGAGACCAAGACACTACCAAGACCAGAAGGTATCGAGACCAAGACAAGACCAAGACCAAGACCAAGACAGACCATGTCAAGACCAAGACCAAGTCGAGACCAAGACCGATACCAAGTCGAGACCGGAGAAAAAAAAACAGACTAGTGTTGAAGCCAAGGTTAATTTAGTTTAGCTTTTTTAAATTCGTTTTACTTTAGTATAGTTTTCAAATTTTCAATAAAATTTAGTTTAGTTTTTATTAGTTTCATTAACAATTTTGTTAGCTTTAGTTTAGTTTCTATTTTGTGAACACATTTCTATTTAGTTTTTATATAGTTTAGTTTCATTTTTAGTTTTAGTTTTTTTTTTAGATTAAATAGAGATCACGATTTCCTCGCAATTCTAAACTAAGCAAAATAATGTGAGACAAAATATTAATTGCTTCAGTCTATTTAAAAGTGTTTAATTCATTTTAATGAATTATTAATAATTTAATACATAATATTTATATTTAAAATAGAATATATTTAACACACCAATTTTTTATATTAAATTTATGAAAAAGTGGTTTGAATGAATAAACGACTTGCTCACAAAAACATTACTGGATGAATCTGCGCTTTTGAATCAATCTCTATTCATTGACAAATACATTTTTTAACATTTGTTTCCATCTAGTGGTGAAACAATGCAATATTTGAAGCGCCAATTACTTTCAAAAGATGACGTGCTCTGTTTTAATTTCTACCATAGACATCACATCAGTGTTTATATCCAAACTATGACCTTTAATCAGAATATTGCTGTGATAATATGAATGACTGGGTATTTGAAAAGTACGGAGCTCCGTAGTAAAGACTGTTTGTGAAGCTGTTTTTTTTTTTTTTTTTTACATAAACATGATGACTGCTCTCTCTGTTAGCGGCAGTGCAAATACAGATTTGAATGTAAGACTTTAAAAGGTTTAATAGACATGGGGAATCGTTGTCATTGAGATCGCGTGCGTGTTTGAATGTCTATCCTTTAATGATTAATATAAGCAGCTCCAGTATATTGGCTTGATCGTGTTATGTAAATACATCAATAAAAACTGATGCAGTAGCCTAGATTTAATTCAGTTGCTGTTCAGGTCACAGTCTTTATTTTTCCGCCATGGCATGAGAACGCAATGATTACGAAAATGATTATTTATTTAAGATAATTATTATTTTATTTCAGTCAGTTTTTCAATAAAAGTTTTGAAAACTGTTAATATAGAGGGCATAACGTTATGTGGATGGATGAGCGCCAACGGCTGTCACAAAAAAGAAAAGAAAAATACATGCATGTGATATGGTTGCATTTGATTTGAAGGGCGCAAAATATTAATGTTGCATTATCAAACGTTGTGTTGTCGTGGATACCAAAGATTCTAGAGCGTGTAGTACTGCGAAATCCCCGACCATTATGACGGTCTGAGACAGCGAGACCTTGACAAGACCGAGAGGTCCGAGACCAAGACAAGACCAAGACCAAAGACCGTCAAGGCCGTGACAACACCGAGACCACGTAAAAGTGGTCTCGAGACCAAGACCGGTCTCGAGACATACATCACTAGTGAATGGCGCCTCTGCCTCTGCCCTCCCTCTCTCTCTCTCTCTCTCTCTCTCTCTCTCTCTCTCTCTCTCTCTCTGTGCGCATGTGCTGAGTGAGTGGGCGGAGTTTTGAGTGCGAGCGTTTGGCGTGTGCAGGTACGAGTGGTTTGACTTTTTTCCATCTTTTTTCTCTCCTTTGTTTTTATTGTTTGGCATTGTAGTTTGGGAGGGTAAAGTTTAGTTTATAACACACCGGAGCAGCTGCTCACGGTTTTCTGCTAGGAGCATGGCTGCCCCAGGTAGTGGGAACTTTAAATTCCTAACACGGCGTCATGGTGTTAAGGCAGACTCTGCTGTGAGTGTGGAAGAATGCAGTCTGGCCATAGGTGAAATGATTGGTACTGAAAACATCCTGTCTGCATCCCGTATGAACAACGCTATCGTGGTGTTTGTAAAGACGGTTGATTTAGCGAACCAGCTAGTTGAAAGTGGTGTAGTGATAAATGGAATTTTCACCCCACTGCTTTCCCTCTCCACTCCTTCTAAAAGAGGAACTTTGTCCAATGTGCCACCCTTTATCTCGAACGAGGTTTTGACTGGAATGCTTTCTCGCTATGGTAAAATTGTTTATCCAATAAAGATGATTCCAATCGGGTGCAAATCCCCGCTTTTAAAGCATGTCGTGTCTTTTAGGCGTTATGTCTATATGGTTCTACAAGGCAATTTGGATGAATTGGATTTGGCTTTAAATTTTCGTCAGGACGAATTTAACTTTGTTATCTTCGTCACAACAAATAGTATGAAATGCTTTGCTTGTGGGGAAACGGGTCACTTGATCCGCGCCTGTCCAGGTAGATTAAATCAGCCGGATAGAAATCTTTTACCGGCTGATGGTGGAAAAAATAAGGCTGCGCACGATGATGAGATGCAGAATGTTGTTGTTGCTGTGCCTACTGCTGTTGATGCACCTAGCACAAGTCGGCCTCAGGATTTAGTGCCAAAGACAGTCGAGATAAGTACAAATATACTGCCTATTGACATGCTAAATGAGAGGGAGAATGACGTGGTTGACGCGGAAAAAGACGGGTCTTCCCCGGCAGATGAGCAGCCAGTGCGGGTTGTAGCAAACGAATCACTAGATAGCGGTAACCCTGTTACAGCTGCGGGGGAAATGTCTCTTAACATAGAGCAGGATCAAACTTTTATGGATTTGGACGATGTTGCTTTTAAGACGCCTCTGAAGAGACGATTAAAGCATCAGAATGCCGGTAAACAGACTAAAAAAACAGATGATTGTGACTTGAGTCAATCTGAAACAGAGAGCGAGAGTGATTTCTCTGAATGCAGTGTTTCATGCAGTTTACCTCAAAGTGGTTTTTCTAGCCGGACTTATACTATAGAAGATATAAAGTCCTTTCTTAAGCTGACCAAAAACGCTAGAAAAGTAAGAGTTGAAGAATATTTTCCTGATGTTCTGCAATTCATTGAGAAGGCAAAGACTTTTAGGAGTGATGGGGGTTTCACTAACCAGGAAGTGAATCGGTTGAAGAAAATTCTTGCCAAACTTAACGCTCAACCAAGGTTCAATGCTAGTAATGAAAGCATATAAATATCTTTCCATTTGTTTTCTTTGGCTATGTTCATTTTGTTTTTTCCTTTTTTTTCTTATGGGGGAAATTTGTATGGCCTCCTTAAATGTGAATGGGGCTAGAGATGTTGGGAAAAGGTTTCATTTATATGAGATAGCCAAGCAAAAGAAGATTGATGTCTTGCTTATTCAAGAAACACACAGTGATGTATTAAATAGTTCTGACTGGGCTAAAGAATTTGACGGACTATCGATTTTAAGTCATTTGACTTCAACCAGTGGTGGGGTTGCTATTCTGTTTTCTAAGAATTTTATTCCCTGTTCATATCAGGTAGAGGAAGTTATAAAGGGCAGGCTTTTGAAAGTGGTTGCCCAGTTTGAAAATTGTTCTTTTATTTTTATTTGTGTGTACGTCCCAGTTAATGCCTTGGAAAGAATGGTTTTTCTAGATACTCTGAGCAACGTTTTATCAAATTGTAACCTTGATAACTTTTTGTTTTTAGGGGGGGATTTTAATTGCACAGAGAGTGGTCTTGATAGGAATCATGTTGAACCGCACATGCCCTCACAAAAACGACTCATTCAATTACTGAAAACCCATGAGATTGTTGATGTTTGGAGAAATTTCCATGGTCTTCAGAAGCAATATACATGGACTCATGCATATGATAACATGATTTCAATGGCAAGGTTGGATAGATTTTATTGCTTTAAACACCAGCTTAATCTCTTTAGAAGCTGTTCAATTTGTCCAGTTGGTTTGTCTGATCACAGTTTATTACAGTGTGTTGTTTCTCGTGCTTCCATTAAGCCAAAAAGCGCTTATTGGCATTTTAATAGCAATTTACTATGTGATAAGCATTTTCAAAATATTTTTAAAGAGTTTTGGAAGAATTTTAGAGCCACAAAATCATCGTTTAAATGTTTGCAGCAGTGGTGGGATGTAGCAAAGGTACAAGTTAAACAGTTGTGTCAACAATATACTCTCAATGTCACAAGAGACATAACCCGTTCCATGAAAACAATTGAGAAGGAATTAGTAGAGCTTCAGATGCTTGTTGATAGTACCGGTAATTTGGCTCATTTTGACTCCCTTAACAGAAAGAAAAACATTTTAGGTAAATATTTAGACACAGTTACACAAGGAGCTCTGGTCAGATCACGCTTTCAGAGCATAGAATTGATGGATGCACCTTCCAATTTTTTTTTCAATTTAGAGAAGAAAAATGGACAAAGAAGATTTATACATGCATTAAGAGCTGATGGTGGAACTTTGTTGTCAGATCCTTCTGACATTCGAAAAAGAGCAGTTAGTTTTTATGAAGAATTGTATAAAAGTGAACTAGTGCACGAACAAACTGCTAATGTCTTCCTTGAAAATTTGCCTCAGTTATCTGAGGAGGCTAATGCTGAGATCAGCAAATCTCTAACTCTGGAGGAGTTGGAAAGAGCTCTTCAGAGCATGGAATGTGGGAAAGCACCTGGAGTTGACGGATTGTCAGTGGACTTTTATAAGTCTTTTTGGCCGGACGTAGGTCCGGATCTATTAGAGGTGCTTAAGGAAAGCCTGGCCTATGGGCGGCTACCCACAAGTCGCCGTAGAGCGATCCTCACTTTGTTGCCAAAAAAGGGAGACCTAAATGACATTAAAAACTGGAGACCAGTCAGTTTGTTGTGCAATGACTATAAATTGCTTTCTAAAGTTTTGGCAAATAGATTAGCAGAAGTTTTGGAGCAGGTGATCCATCCTGACCAGACCTACTGTGTACCTGGTAGACAAATTTTTGATAATATATCGTTTATCAGGGATGTTTTGGATCTTGGTAAAAGGCTGAATATGAATATTGGTCTTCTGTCACTCGATCAAGAAAAAGCTTTTGATCGTGTTGAGCATAAGTATTTATGGGATGTTCTAGAGGCGTTTTAGTTCCAATTTTATTTCAATGGTTAAGGTTTTGTACAGTGACGTTGAGAGTATTTTGAAAGTTAATGGTGACTTATGCGCTCCTTTTAAAGTTTTTAGAGGTGTAAGGCAAGGATGTGCCTTGTCAGGTATGCTCTATGCATTAGCAATTGAACCTCTTTTAAATAAATTAAGAACAGATTTGTATGGATTGCATATTCCAAAATGTCCAAATGTTTTTAAATTATCAGCATATGCTGATGATGTCGTTATTTTAATTAGTTGTCAGAATGATGTTGACTTGTTGTTGAAATTGTTAAAAGACTTCAGTGTGTTCTCATCTACTAAAGTAAATTGGTCTAAGAGTGAAGCCATTTTGGTTGGCACATGGGTAAGTGGAGAACCAAACCTCCCAGGTGGTTTAATCTGGACTAGGGAGGGTTTCAAGTATCTTGGAGTGTTTTTAGGAAATGAAGTGGTTGTACAAAAAAACTTTGAAGGAGTTATTGAAAAAATAAAGGGTCGCCTTGAAAAATGGGATTTTTTGCTTCCAAAGATGTCATATAGGGGCCGTATATTGGTTATCAATAACTTGTTAGCATCTTCTCTGTGGCATCGGTTAAAATTCAGTCAATTCTGATTGATTTTTTTTGGGATAAACTGCATTGGATTCCAAAGGCTGTTTTGTATTTGCCCAAGGAAGAGGGTGGTCATGGACTTATGCATCTCCAAAGCAGGACAGCAGCTTTTCGGCTGCAATTTGTACAGAGACTTCTGAGTGGACAAGTGGGCTCCAACTGGAGATCTACAGCTTTCATGGTTCTGCAGTCTTTTGGAGGCTTAGGTTTGGACAAACCTTTTTTTTTGGCTGAATCCTAAAAAGATGGATGTATCCAAGCTTCCAATTTTTCATCGTAATGTTTTTAAGGTTTTGTCTTTGTTCACTGTGCAAAGACCCTGCAGCATAAGTTCCTTACACTGGTTGCTACAAGAGCCTTTAGTTTGTGGTTCACGTATGGACATATCTGTTGCGGGCCACTTTCCTGCACTCAATGGAATTCTTCTCTCTTCTGAAGTAACAACTCTTGGATGTTTATTACAGTTAGCAGGAAAAGACTTTAAAAATGTTGACTCAGTTGCTGGTCGTTTAGGTTTTCATTCAAAACGGACAGTTGCTAAGCTTCTTGAGCAATGGAGAGTTTCTCTCACAACAGAAGAAATCAAGTTGCTGGATGACTACAATGAGGGATTAATTGTTCCGAACTGTGATGACCCATTTCCTGCCTTGTCACTATCTCTCAATTTAGAAGGTTGTCAAGGTGTTCTTTTGCACTGTAAAGATGTGGCACTAATTGGCTTAGAGCCAGCTCCTGGAAAAGATCTATATAAAATTTGTGTTAAATCTTTAAACAAAATGTTTTTAAATAATAGAGTGGATACTCCTTGGCGTGACATTTTACAGTTGGAAGGGGGTGAGTACCCTCAATGGAGAGCGTTGTACAAGTCACCATTAACTAAAAAACTTGGGGACCTGCAGTGGAGAATATTGCATGGTGCAGTTGCAGTTAATGCCTTCATTTCAGTTTTAAATCCTGATGTTGATCACGATTGTCCTTTCTGTCTGCAGAGAGAAACTGTATTTCATGCTTTCATGCAATGTTCTAGACTTGAGCCTTTGTTTACTGCCTTACAAAATGTATTTTTGTGTTTTGGTGGGACTTTTTCTACTAAGACTTTTATTTGTGGTGTCAAATATGCTCAGAGGAAACGTTTTAAATGTCAACTTTTGAACTTTTTATTAGGTCAAGCTAAAATGGCTGTCTATATTACTAGGAAACACAAAATTGAACGAAATGTGAGTTATAGTTTATTGGCAGTTTTTTTTTAACTCAGTAAAATCTAGAATAGTTATTGATTTTCGTTATTATAAAGCTATGGATAATCTTATTACCTTTGACTTGGTTTGGTGCTATGGTGGAGTTTTGTGCAAGGTTGTCGAAAACAACCTGGTCTTTGCCCCTATTTTTGTTTAAGTTTTGGTTCTTATTTTCCTATTTTTATGCTTTTTTCTGACTAGATTGTCTGGATAACGTGTTTATGTTTTTGTAATAAAGGTCTGTTGAAATCTCAAAAAATCTCTCTCTTTCTCTCTCTTTCTCTCTCTCTCTCTCTCTCTCTCTCTCTCTCTCTCTCTCTCTCTCTCTCTCTCTCTCTCTCTCTCTCTCTCTCTCTCTCTCTCTGAGCTTTTGCGTGCATCAATTAAAGCAGCGCATTAATATAGAACGCTGATTAAACTGACTTGGAACTACCTGTGCATTAAACGGTTTTACTGCACACCTGCCAGCCAATCAGAATCCAGTCTCCAGACATTCCATGGAATAAGATATATTAATGCATAACTAAACTGTGTTTGTACAAATCGCTGCACGATCATTTAATCCAGAATTACACTGACTCACACTGAAAGGCATTTGTTTGTGGTTAGTAAGACACATGCAGAAAATGTATGCAGTACATGGATAATTGTGTGTGAATCTATTAATCAATTTAAGTCTAAAATCATCCCATAACTAGTCCTCCACATATTTGAACAGTGATTCAGCAAATGTGAATATCAAACCAGACAGAAGACAGAAGACATTACTCACAGGGCTTTTCTGCAGCATCTCACAGCTGGAATGAGTCTCTCATAGTTTGAAGGATGTGACGTGAACCTCTTTGGGTTGAACTCATCCAGAACCTTCTCTGACATCAGCAGTACATAAGTCAGCAATGTGCACATTGAAGAGGAGAGATCTCTTCCTGAACCTTCATCTGAACTGATGTAACTCTGGATTTCCTCAAATAATGAATGATCTTTGAGCTCCAGTATGCAGTAGAATAGGTTAACTAAAGCTTCATCTCTGATATCCTTGTTTTGTTGTTGTTGTTTAATGTATTTAGTGGTTTTTCTGATGCTCTTTGTGGTGTCTTTAGTGTGTTTGATCAGGCCTTCGAGCAGCTTTTGACTGGACTCCAGAGAAATTCCCATCAGAAACCGCAGGAACAGGTCCAGATGTCCTCTCATACTCCGCATTGCTTTATCAACAGCTTTCTGCAGTAGATCCTGCAATGTGATAGTTTTTGGAGAGTAATAAAAGAAAAACTGAAGCTCCTGCATGTTCTTGTTCAGGTAACAGATGAACACATGCACTGCAGCGAGGAACTCTTGAACACTCAGATGAACAAAACTGAAAACCTTGGTCTCATCATGGCTATCTTCCTTCTTAAAGATCTCAGCAATCATTCCTGTGAACTCAGTGTCTTTACTCACATTAATACCACATGCTTTCAGATCTTCCTCATAAAACACAATGTTTTCTTGCTTCAGCTGTTCAAATGCTAGCTTGGCTAATTTCAGAATCATTTCTTTATTTGATTCCAGGAGCTTGGTGTCTTGTTGTTCTTCTTGTTCATCATATTTCTGGTTCTTCATGTTCATCTGTATCCGCAGGAAGTGGATGTACATTTCAGTGAGTGTTGTGCTGATGTTCTCTTCATTGGTCCGGATGAGAATATGCTGAAGTACTGTGGCAGTGATCCAGCAGAACACAGGAATGTGGCACATGATGTAGAGACTACGATTCGTCTGAATGTGTTTGATGATTCTGTCGGCCAGAGTCTGATCTGTGATTCTCTTTCTGAAGTACTCCTCCTTCTGTTGGTCAGTGAATCCTCGCACCTCAGTGAACAAACCTACACATCGAGGAGGAATCTGATTGGCTGCTGCTGGTCGTGATGTCACCCAGACAAGAGCTGATGGAAGCAGAGTCCCTTTGACCAGATTCGTGAACAGCACATCTACAGATGATCTTTCCTCAACATTGTTCACTGACTTACTTTTAAAATCCAGACGCAGACGACTCTCATCAAGTCCGTCAAATATAAACGCAAGTTTACAATCTGTATATAACTTTGAATTCTCCATGTTCTTCAAATCAGGATAAAACCTCATCAGAAACTCATGGAGATTGATCTCTGTGTCTTTAATCATGTTGATCTCTCTGAATGGAAGCAGAAACACACAGTCTATATCCTGACTGGTTTCATCTTCTGCCCAGTCCAGGATGAATTTATGCACAGAAACAGTTTTCCCAATGCCAGCGACTCCCTTGGTCAGCGCTATCTTCTCCTCATTCTTTCTCCTCAGTTCATTAAATATATCTTCACATTTGATTGGTTTGTCCTGTGATTTCTGGGTCTTTAGAGCATCATCAATCTTCAGAATCTCATGTTCCTGATTGACATCTTTCATATCTCCCTCTGTGATGAACAGTTCTGTGTAAACAGCCTTCAGATCGGTGCCATGTTGTTTGTTGCCCTCAAAAATATTTTCTGCTTTCTTCTTCATGTTGGTTTTGTGAGTTTTCAAGAAGTTGACCAGTGGTATAACTAAAAACAAATAAAACAACATAAAAATAAATTTCATCAAAAAAAAAAATTCATATCATCTATTTAAACTTATAGTGAGTTATAGGGAAAGTGAGTTCAGTCCTCAGACGAGAAAGAACGACGGCGCGTAAGTGTCTACTTTAATACTATTTCACTAGGCGGTCGTTACTTAGAGTTGCTGCTAAAAGCACTTTGTCGTTTCTGTTTAATTACTTATTCCTAAGTATTAATTTTAAGCCGCTGTTCTCTTAAGCACTCTGTAGTTTCTATTCACTTATTCGTTAATATTAAATTTGAGCTGCTTCTAAAACGCACTCTGTAGTTTCTATTTACTTATTTGTTAATATTAAATTTGAGCTGCTTCTAAAACGCACTCTGTAGTTTCTATTTACTTATTGGTTAATATTAAATTTGAGCTGCTTCTAAAACGCACTCTGTAGTTTCTATTTACTTATTTGTTAATATTAAATTTGAGCTGCTTCTAAAACGCACTCTGTAGTTTCTATTTACTTATTTGTTAATATTAAATTTGAGCTGCTTCTAAAACGCACTCTGTAGTTTCTATTTACTTATTTGTTAATATTAAATTTGAGCTGCTTCTAAAACGCACTCTGTAGTTTCTATTCACTTATTGGTTAATATTAAATTTGAGCTGCTTCTAAAACGCACTCTGTAGTTTCTATTTACTTATTTGTTAATATTAAATTTGAGCTGCTTCTAAAACGCACTCTGTAGTTTGTATTTACTTATTTGTTAATATTAAATTTGAGCTGCTTCTAAAACGCACTCTGTAGTTTCTATTTACTTATTTGTTAATATTAAATTTGAGCTGCTTCTAAAACGCACTCTGTAGTTTCTATTCACTTATTCGTTAATATTAATTTTGAGCTGCTTCTTAAAGTACTCTGTTGTTCTATTTAATTATTCGTTTGTTTTATTTACATCTATTCACTGTTAGAAAAGGAGTGTTCTTCTGTTATTTGTCCTGCGATTGTTTTTGCTTTAAATTCTAGTTTTTATTGCAATCATTAAAATTGATAACTGAGCGTACGGCCAAGGGAAGCTTTTGTTTTTGTCATATCGTTCCCTTCTGGAGCTATTACAAGTGCGAAGCTGTTGCTTTTTGAGTTTCGATTGAGCCATTTTGCGTGCGGGCGAGACATTCGCGGCTCACTGAGCCTAGGAGGCGTCCCTAGCTTTTATCATTGAAGCACTGTTTGGTTGTCTATTTAACTGCGTCAGGACAGCTGACGCTGAAGCGTCAGCGGAAGCGTTCAGCCTCCTCGCGTGAAGACCGACGAGAGTAAAGACTTGCGACTTTTCCTGCGCGACTTAGCCGAGCAACGACACCGACAACGCACTTAAGTACTCCTCTCCTTTATTTCACTCTTCTTTCTGTCCTCCTCTATCATGTGTTTCCAACTCATTCCGGTGGTCTCTTCACACCGCACTAATATCACACGCACACGTCGACGCAATATTTCTAACCTGCGTCCTATCGACACTTCTTCCACTGAACCTTTCTCTTTCACGGTTGGACTCTGGAACTGTCAATCAGCTGTCAACAAATCTGACTTCATTTCAGCATTTTCTGTGCAATCTGGTTTGAGCATTCTAGGCTTGACTGAGACCTGGATTCGTCCAGAAGACTCTGCAACCCCAGCTGCTCTTTCTAATAACTTTTCCTTCTCTCACACCCCTCGTCAGACTGGAAGGGGTGGGGGGACGGGACTTCTTATTTCTAACAACTGGAAATACTCAACCCATTCTCCTCTATGCAATTATAGTTCATTTGAATCTCATACAATCACTGTAACATCTCCTATCGAACTCCACATTGTGGTAATCTACCGCCCTCCTACTCAACTTGGCATCTTCTTAGAAGAGCTGGATGGGCTGCTGTCCTCGTTTCCAGAGGATGGCAGCCCACTTCTAGTCTTTGGGGACCTCAACATTCACCTTGACAAACCCTATGCTGCTGACTTCAATTCACTTCTAGCTTCATTTGATCTACAACGTGTTATCACTACATGCACTCATAAATCTGGCAACCAACTTGATCTCATTTACATGCGAAATTGTATTTCAGACAATATTGTGGTCAAACCCCTACACATCTCTGACCACTTCTTCATTACATTTGACCTACATCTTGCTACTTGTGCACTCCCAACCCCTCTACCTGTTACTTTTAGAAGAAACCTACGCTCTCTCTCACACTCCCATCTTTCTTCTTTAGTATCCTCCTCCCTTCCCTCTCCTACTCACTTCTCATCCCTGGACACTAATGCAGCAACTGACACCTTATGCTCCACTATTACCTCCTGTCTAGATGCTATATGCCCTCTCTCCTCCAGGCCAGCACGATCTGCTCCGACAACCCCTTGGTTATCCGATGTTCTTCGTGAGCATCGTTCCAAACTTAGGGCAGCTGAGAGAAAATGGCACAAATCTAAGGATCCATCCGACCTCAGTATGTATCGGTCTATGCTCTCATCTTTCGCTACCCAAGTACATACAGCCAAATCTTCATACTTCCACAACAGGATCAACAATTCCCCGGACGCACGCAACCTTTTCAAAACATTTAATACACTGCTTTGTCCCCCTCCACCACCTCCCACAACTTCTATAACAGCTGATGATTTCGCCACATTTTTTACAGACAAAACTACATCGATCAATAATAAGTTCTCAGCTCCACACATACAGGAACTAAAATTGACCACAATCACGGCTGGAACCCCCCACTTCTCCTTCTGTCCTTGCTCGGAGGCAGAAGTAACCAAACTTTTCCTCTCCAGCCATCCGACGACATGTCCTTTAGATCCTATCCCCTCACACCTTCTCCAAGCAATCTCCCCTACAATCCTACCGGCGCTCACACACATCATCAACACATCTCTTCTCACAGGCACTTTTCCCACTACATTTAAGCAGGCCCGGGTAACCCCACTGCTCAAAAAACCTACACTTAACTCCTCACTCATAGACAACTACAGACCTGTCTCCCTCCTTCCATTCATAGCAAAAACACTGGAACGGGCTGTTTTCAACCAGCTATCCTTATTCCTCTCACAGAACAATCTACTGGACTCTAACCAATCAGGGTTCAGAAGCGGCCATTCAACTGAGACTGCGCTACTGTCTGTCACTGAAGCCTTGCGGACGGCAAAAGCTGAGTCCAAATCATCGGTACTCATCTTGCTGGACCTATCTGCAGCTTTTGACACTGTGAATCACCAGATCCTCCTGTCCACCCTCTCAATGCTGGGTATTACAGGGACTTCACTTCGCTGGTTCAAATCCTACCTCTCTGGTAGGTCTTTCAGAGTGGCCTGGGGAGGCGAGGTATCCAAAACTCATCAACTGGTCACTGGGGTTCCTCAGGGTTCAGTTCTTGGACCTCTCCTCTTCTCCATATACACTACATCTCTGGGCCCCATCATACAGGCACATGGCTTCTCCTACCATTGCTATGCTGATGACACACAGCTCTATCTTTCTTTCAAACCAGACGATCCATCGGTAGCTGCACGGATCTCAGGTTGCCTAGCGGATATCTCTGCATGGATGAAGGAACACCATCTACAGCTCAATCTAGCAAAGACGGAACTCCTTATCTTTCCTGCCACTCCATCTCTACAGCATGACTTCTCCATCCAGTTAGGTTCATCAACAATTACCCCATCAACTTCAGCCAGAAATCTGGGTGTTATCTTTGACAACCAACTGACTTTTAAAGACCACATAGCTAAGACCGCTCGATCTTGCAGGTTTGCATTGTACAACATCAGAAAGATCAGGCCCTTCCTAACAGAGCATGCTACACAACTCCTCGTCCAGGCCCTGGTCATTTCCAGGCTGGACTACTGCAATGCTCTTTTAGCTGGTCTTCCAGCATGTACAATCAAGCCTCTACAAATGATTCAGAATGCAGCAGCACGACTGGTCTTCAACGAGCCCAAAAAGGCCCATGTTACACCTCTCTTCATATCCCTGCACTGGCTACCGGTTACAGCACGCATCAAATTCAAGACACTGATGCTGGCCTATAGGACAGCCACCGGATCATCACCTGCCTACCTCCATTCACTACTACACATCTACACTCCTTCCAGAAGACTGAGATCCTCTAGTGAAAGACGCCTCATTGTACCACCACAGAGAGGTATTAAATCACTGTCCAGAACATTCTCGTTCAACGTTCCTGCCTGGTGGAATGATCTTCCCACCCCTATCCGGAATGCAGACTCCTTAACAGCTTTCAAACGACTGCTGAAAACCCATCTTTTTTGACACTATCTGACTCAATAAAAAAAAAAAAAAAAAAAAAAATCCTCCCTTCTAGCCTGTTTTTCCTCTCTTTCTTGATCTTCTCCTTCTAGCCTGCACTCTTCTAACAACGCCTGATATATGGTATTTTTGAACACTTCCTATGTTGATCTGCCTCCTTAGGATGAATCACTTGTTGTATTCCCAATTGTAAGTCGCTTTGGATAAAAGCGTCGGCTAAATGAATAAATGTAAATGTAAATGTAAATGTAATGTATAGTTCTTCTTCTTCTTCTAAGACTAACATTTCTGACTGCTACTCCTCCTCGACCTTTAACTCTACACACTCCAAACTCAGGCCAGATCTTCAGCTGACTCCAGTTGCTGTATCTTTTCTAACTGATCGGTTTTCCTAAAAATGAGGATTAAAACTGGGGAAAATCCAAAAGACTTACATTGAGGGAATGTCCAAATGATCACTATTCAAACTCACACTGACAAGACTCCCACAATCCCTTGAGACTCAATCAAACTTCTCTTCTATGTTATTTCTAATCCAATCAAACTCATCTACTTTAATCTTTAAGGCAAGTTATGTTGCAAGTGTCCACTTCCTGTGAAGTGATGTGCCCATGTTCCCTTATTCCCTATGCCCCTCACAGTGCCCTTCCGACTGAACATGTTCGCTCCCTTCGGTTTGGAATCTCACTTAAGATAGCAGAATACCTTTACCTTCCAATTACGGTCGAATGGAACGCACCTGTCTTGGGTATTCTATAGTCTTTGTCTATATTTCTATCTTTCTATTTATGCTAACAATATGCTAATCATGCTAGTAACAAGTTAATCATGTGAACAACGTGCTAGTCATGCTAGAAACATGCTAGTAACTTGCTAATAACATGATATAAACATTCTAACCATGCAAGCAACATTCTAGCAACTTACTAATAACTTGTTAGTCAAGTTAGCAACATGCTATCAACTCGGTAGTTATGCTAGCATCATGCTTATAATTTCCTTATAATGCTAGTGACATGCTAGTTATGCTAGCAACTTGCTTTTTAACTTTTAAAAAGTTTTATACTTATAAAGTTCTTAAAATTCCTGAACATTTTTTAACTTTAACTTTTTTTTTTTTTACTTTCTAAACTTTTCAAACTTTTCAAACAACACATTTTCATACCATTGTAAACTGAGTATCACTGGGGAAAGTTATATTTTGTATAGTTGTATATAATCTGCCACAAATGTGACTGGTTCTGTATTTTTTAGTATCATTTCAGTTAGTAAAACAAGTATAGCTGTAAAAAAAAATGTATATATATTTTTTACCGCTGGAAGTTAAAACGCACCCTCTAAACCTCACTCCCATCTGGGTCACGGCACCAATATAACCCCTACACCCAGTTCCTTCTTGCACCTGCTCTGAGTGGATTTCAAACACGGGTCTCTGACACGAGACAAGGAGGCTAGTCCTCCTCTTGAGATCAGGGCCTCTACCGCTGGCCTCTTATACAACTATTTATGTCAGATATCACACTGCTAAACAGTCAATCACATTAGAGATACTGTGAATAAAAAGATACCTTTCTTGTATCTGTTCTCCAGCTGTTTAGCCAGATCATTCCGGTTCATCTTCGTCAGGATGCCCATCATGATCTTCACAGCTTCTTCTCGTCCAAAACATGCCACCATCTTCTCCACTGTTTGTAACCCATCTGCATTCTCCATTTCAGACTTTGATATACACTCATGATCTCTCTGTAAGTGCCACTGAAACTCCTCCAGATCAGCATTTACCAGGTCCATCAGTGTTTTCTCAAGCAGATCTTTAACAGATGCCATCGTCCTTAACTGATTCACAGCTGCAGGAAAACAAGAAGATCAAGAAGTAATTTCACTCTTAACATGAGGATATAAGTGCTCAAATGTTATTTGCATGATGAAGCTATAAGCAGAGACAAATTAATGATAATAACATATTGCAGATGCAGATGTTTTTTGTTTCCCCACTGAACTACATCTTAGACAGAATTTCGGAAACTCTTTTCAATTCTGCATTTTCATAGGATCTTGAAAGGGGGAAGGTTTCTTCAGAATTTGCACTTGTTAAACCAGAACCATTTTAGAAAACTAATAAAAAACTGTTTTCAACTGTCTACAACAGAAGTGAGAGCAAAACCACGTGGAGAATCACTGGCTAAATTTTTAAATTTTGATATACAAAAAGGCAAAAAGGTGTTTATCTGTAATCTGAACTGTATATGAAAGCTATGCCTTTAGAGAAGTTTAATTGCTAACCTGAAAAGTACCCATACTCTTTGAATATTTTCAGAACAAACACATGATAGTTGGGTCAGTTTAATACAATTATAAATCTTCTGCATAAAGCAAGAGTTTATATTCAACATCTATACCACTAATCGACTGTGATGACCTTAGTACTGATGATAATGGTTCTATGAGTACAAGATGAGTATCATGTGCGAGTGCAATAAACTTGGGCTGGAGACTTGGGTGGTTCCCTGCAACCATCCTGGAGTAAAAGTCAATGTTGCACTTGAAAATATGACTGTAAAGCGTGATCCAGTCCCTTAACACACTTTGGCCACTTTGAGGCGAGCTGGCTGCGCAGCTCAGCTGGAATATGACAAGACCAGACTGCTTTGAACTCAGAGCTGGTTACTGCAGTGAGTGTAGAAGTGAAAGCTACAGCTTCCAAATCATGTTCCAGACTATGTTTAGTACTAGGTAGTGGTAAATGAGATAACAGTCTGCAGTCACGTTCTCATGTCCTGGCTTGTATTGAATATCATTGGTAAACACCATCAGCCTAGCTGACCATCTTCCTATATGAATACCTGCTCTGCCTTGACCCGTAGATGACAGAAGGGTGGTCAGTGGGCTGTGATCTGTCCCGAGGGTGAAGTGTCGCCCCCACAAGTAAGTCCTCCATCTCTCAGCGACCCAAACGCATGCTAGTGCCTCTTTTCTACTGTGGAGTACTTCTGTTGTGCTGCTGACTGCCACTGTAACAGGATGCGCATGCTGGTCTGTAGGGCTGCACGATTAATCCCACTATGTTGTGAGGCGTGCTTAGTCAATGAAGCCGGTACTGTGATTAGTAGTAAATCTCCATCACATGCGCTCAGATGGAGCGGCAATTAATACACAGAGCCATAAATCACTGATAAGCCAAGCCAAATCGCGCTCAAAATCTATTTGCTGAGCGACAATCACGGCTTTCTTAAGGTCGAGAGGCACTTCCAGCAGCAGTCGTTCTCTGATGAATTAGTTTTTTCTACCAGCTGATCGCGTATCATCTCATCCTTCATCGAGCCGAATTCGCAGGTGGCAGACAGTTCACGTAGAGCAGCGACATATTGGTCCGTGGTCTCGCCTGCGCGTTGGCTCCGTTTGCGAAAGCGATAACGTTCAGCAACCACATTAACTTTAGGGACTAAGAAATCCTGCATGCACTCAAAGCAGAACGTATTGTCTCCCTGATCACTCACATTTAGGGTGCAGAACAGTCTTTGACCCTCGGCTCCAAGGCAGTGTATCAGGAGAGCTTTCTAGCATTAGGTAGCTCCTCGCCCAGGGCCAGCGAGAAATTGTCAAAAGTTTTGATCCATGCTTTGAATTGAATCTTATTTGTGTAGGCTACACAATAAAAACAAAACTTTTATTTTAAATGACGGAAACATGGCGCTTTCTCAAGAGCACATTCTGCATATAAGCTGTGATATGTTACAGTTTTTTTCTTTTGTTTTGTTAATTGATTAATTATTTAGAAAAATATATTTCGCTTTCTTTTCTCCATTCGTAGAAGCGCTGCAGTTGATGTGACCATGTGAATCCTCATGTTCTCTTGATCATACTGCTTTTTGCGCATATAAAATTCATCCCTTGAAACAAATTTAAGTTTTTCAATGGGTCACAGCCATGTAATTTAACTGAAATTTAAAATAATCTTGTCGTTAACAGTCTTAACGACTGTCGTTTGTCGGTCTTGAGAAAAATACAAAAACAAAATAACATTCCCATTTCTAATACACTCTAATAAAAGGGTCCCACTTTATATTAAGTGTCCCTAAAACCTGTGAACGTACATGGTAACTAGATGTGTACATAGCATGTAACCACTGAAATACATATGTAGGCTACATATGATTTTTGTATTCAGGTATTTGTGAACACTGAATTCGATTTTTTTTTTCTTGAGATCAGGGGAGTGAGGTTTACCTGTGCAGCACCTACCGCTGGCCTGTGTTACAACTGTTTATGTCAAATATCACTCTGGAAAACAGAATAAAACGATACCTTTGTTCTCCAGCTGTTCAGCCAGATTATTCTGGTTCATCTTCCTCAGGATGTTCACCATGATCTTCACAGCTTCTTCTGCTCCAAAACAGGCCACCATCTTCTCCACTGTTTTTAACCCATCTGCATTCTGCATTTCAGACTGTGATATACGCTCATGATCTTTCAGTAAGTGCCCCTGAAACAGCTCCAGTTTATCTTCTAGATACTTCAGTGAGTCTTTGAGCATTTTTTTAACAAATGCCATCGTCCTTAACTGATTCACAGCTGCAGAAAAACAAGAAGATCAAGAAGTAATTTCACTCTTCACATGAGGATCTAAGTGCTCAAATGTTATTTAAATGATGAAGCTATAAGCAGAGACAAATTAATGATAATAACATGATGAATAATTGCTCTGAACTTCTGATGTCTATGATACTGTAAGTGTACAGTCGTGACCAAAAGCTTTGATAATGACACAAATATTAGTTTTCACAAAGTTTGCTGCTAAACTGCTTTTAGATCTTTGTTTCAGTTGTTTCTGTGATGTACTGAAATATAATTACAAGGCTTTTTTCGACAATTACATGACATTTATGCAAAGAGTCGGAATTAGCAGTGTTTTTCACTCTTTTTCAGGACCTCTTCAATTGGACTGGGCATGCTCTCAATCAACTTCTGGGCCAAATCCTGACTGATAGCAACCCATTCTTTCATAATCACTTCTTGGAGTTTGTCAGAATTAGTGGGTTTTTGTTTGTCCACCCGCCTCTTGAGGATTGACCACAAGTTCTCAATGGGATTAAGATCTGGGGAGTTTCCAGCCCATGGACCCAAATTTTCAACGTCTCAGAGCCACTTAGTTATCACTTTAGCCTTATGGCACGGTGCTCCATCATGCTGGAAAATGCATTGTTCTTCACCAAACTGTTGTTGGATTGTTGAAAGAAGTTGCTGTTGGATGGTGTTTTGGTGTTTATTGTTTGGTGTTTTGGTACCATTCTTTATTCATGGCTGTGTTTTTGGGCAAAATTGTGAGTGAGCCCACTCCCTTGGATGAGAAGCAACCCCACACATGAACGGTCTCAGGATGCTTTACTGTTGGCATGACACAGGACTGATGGTAGCGCTCACCTTTTCTTCTCCGGTCAAGCCTTTTCCAGATGCCCCAAACAATCGGAAAGAGGCTTCATCGGAGAATATGACTTTGCTCCAGTCCTCAGCAGTCCATTCGACCAAGCTTTTTGCAGAAGATCAATCTGTCCCTGATGTTTTTTTTGGGAGAGAAGTGGCTTCTTTGCTGTCCTTCTTGACACCAGGCCATCTTCCAAAAGTCTTGGCCTCACTGTGTGTTCAGATGCGCTCACACCTGCCTGCTGCCATTCCTGAGCAAGCTCTGCACTGGTGGCACTCCGATCCGCAGCTGAATCCTCTTTAGGAGACCATCCTGGCGCTTGCTGGACTTTCTTGGACGCCCTGAAGCCTTCTTAACAATGCAGTGGAAAGTTTTTTCGGGATTAAGTAATTTTCATGGCAAAGAAGGACAAAGAAGGATTCATCTGATCACTCTTCATAACACTCTGGAGTATATGCAAATTGCTATTATTAAAACATAAGCAGCAACTTTTCCAGTTTGCAATATTTATGTAATTCTCAAAACTTTTGGCCACGACTGTAGTATCAATATATATGACATGTTAGTATCGTATGAACTAGTGTTTTTCAACCATGAATAATGTTGATGCAGATGTTTTTGTGTTTCTCCACTGAACTGTGTGTTAGACAGAATTTCTGAAACTCTTTTCAATCCTGCATTTTCATAGGATCTTGAAAGGGGAAAGTTTTCTTCAGAACTTAAAGGAGAACTCCGGTGTGATATTGACCTAAAGTGTATTGAATCATGATACCGAGTGTGAACGTACCTTGCATATCTCATCTCGTCTTGTCCACTGCTGTCCGAAATCTGGGGTCAGTTATCCGATGCTCACAACAGGTTGTCAATGAAAGTCAATCGGGCATCGAAGGAGCCATGTAAATAAATCACTGTTTTACGCCATTTACGAGGCACAAAGTAGCTCCACACTTCATCGGTAGACTTCCAAGGGCCCTGACATTTAAAACGAGACATTGAGAACTTAGAAAAAGCACCGGTAGTTTATTTACAAGTAGATTTATACAGACAGTAACTGCAAGAAGTTTAGCGGCCGCCGCCATCTTAAATGTAGTCACGATAAGTCGAGTGTCGAGCACCAAGGAAACTACAACCTGATAAGTTGATAAGCTGATAAATTCCTTGGTGCTCGACACTCGACTTATCGTGACTACATTTAAGATGGCGGCGGCCGCTAAACTTCTTGCAGTTACTGTCTGTATAAATCTACTTGTAAATAAACTACCGGTGCTTTTTCTGAGTTCTCAATGTCTCGTTTTAAATGTCAGGGCCCTTGGAAGTCTACCAATGAAGTGTGGAGCTACTTTGTGCCTCGTAAATGGCGTAAAACAGTGATTTATTTACATGGCTACTTCGATGCCCTATTCACCCTCATTGACAACCTGTTGTGAGCATCGGCTAACTGACCCCAGATTTCGGACAGCAGTGGACAAGACGAGATGAGATATGCAAGGTACGTTTACACTCGGTATCATGATTCAATACACTTTAGGTCAAAATCACACCGGAGTTCTCCTTTAAACCTGTTAAACTAGATCAATTTAAAAAAGACTAATAAAAAATTGTTTTCAACTGTTTTCAACATAGGTGAGAGCAAAACCATGTGGAGAATCACTGGCTACATTTACATGGACTTGAGTAATCTAAATATATACCTTATTCTGATTAAGACAATATTCTGGTTAAGGTGTTTACATGAGAATATTCCTTTCATGTTCCTGTTTTACATGTCATTATGTCCCCACATCATTCGACATCACCTCCAGAACTTCACATATTAACATATAGTTCATCTTCAATATGGTGCCATGTACAGTTTGGGGTGTTTAATTTTTAATTTTACAAATGCTTTAAGTGCAGTTCATTATTTGTCATGCTATACATGCAAACAGATGATGGCATTGTTGAAGCCATGCTCTTTTGCCATCAAAACGTTGGCCACTGACATTGTGTCCTCTCACAAAATGTGGAGAAAAGTCATACATGACAGTATTAGTGTGATTAAGGTGTGGACATGTCTATATAATAAGGGTGTAAAGTATAATTAAAAAACCGTGAATTGCTGGCCTTCTGGAAAGGAACCGTTTGCAGGTGTTTTGAGTTTCTCAGCTGATTGGCATGTCACCATATTCTGATCTGTTGAGATTGTGGGAATTGATGGGTTTTTGTTAAATGCGAGTCACAATTAAAAGAACCAAAGACTTAAACTACGTCTGTGTGCATTGAATTTATTTAATAAACAAGTTCCACAATCTGAGTTGAATTATTGAAATAAATAAACTTTTCCACGACATTCTAATTTATTGAGATGCTTTTTTATTTATTTAACAAACTACAACAAAAACATATACAAATATAACATGACATTCAAAAAAATAAATCAATAAATAAAAATAACAAAAAAGGATGCCAACCAAATGTCAATCTTCCAAACGATAATGTATATAATTTCACTTTTCAGTCAACTTTAGCAAATACAATTGTATCTTTACATTTTTTTTTTTACTATAGATGCATTGAAGAGAAACTATATATGAATGAAAATCAGTCATAAAATCCTTTAGACAAAGCTTACAATTTTTTTTTTTTTACTTTTATGAATATGAACTTTTCCAAATAAAATCATCAGATTCAACATAAAGTTAACAGATATACTTTTTTATTTAAAATATATTTGAACATGCTTTGAGGTCAAATCACAACTATAACCAGTTTTCTCTTGGACGTACAAAGATAACTCTTCCTAAAACTTTTTTGAATGATAGCATTAAATAAATCTAGATATCCATTCTACTTTGGTCAAAAGGATTCTCCCAATAATGGTTAAATCTCTTTGAAGTCAATTATTGTAGATATTTTGAGCCTTTTTTAGTTTAGGTGAAAATTTAACTTTTGCTTCTCTGTTAAATCCTTTGTGATATTTATTCCTAAATATTTTATCTTTTTTTTTTAAATCTGGATATTCCATAACACTTTTTCTTGTGACTCATAAAGAGACATTATTTCACAGTTTGTTACAATCCAGAAGCACCAGAAAATGCATTTACAAAGCAGCGGGCAACTGTTCTTTATCTCTCAGAAAGAGAACAATATCATCTGCCAGCTGAGATAATCAAATTTCTTTACTAAAGATGTTAATTCCTCAAACAGTTGGAGAGTTCAAAATTTTTGTCAAACTGTTATTTTTAACTTTTTACTGAAATAAATAGCTGAATGTCTAACTTTAAACTTAAAGAACTCCCACTTCTGAATATATATGTCATTTAGTAACCTCCAAAAATCTGTTGTGCCATTTCTCCAAACTGACTGACAAATTTCTCATTACTAAGCAGATTATTATTTAACTTTCAATATCCTCGTAGACTATTATTTTTAACTTTACAGCCAGCTGGAGTCTGAGCCAAAACTAGACATTTTCCAGTGTGTCTGTGTGAAATCTGAGATAATTATACTGCAGCTGTACTCGAGTGTACTTTACTCACATGTAGCTGTACTGCAGTGGACTACTGATGTACTGCAGACTAACAGCATTTTAACTTTGCACACACACCAAGAAGCTAGAAAGACTATTGAGACTGTGTTTTATTTGTTTAATTCCAGGGCTTTATATGTGACTTGGACTGTATCTCCAATGTTTATTTTACTTTGTTTATGGTGTTAAGTGTAAACCAGACAAATTGTGCATTCATTTTGATTTGTGGAGATCCAAAGTTGTTCTTTGTGTTATTGTAATAAAATTGCCAACTGTTAATTACATATAATTGGCACAATATTTACTATTAAATACCTTTAGAGTCAAACCTAGGTACTATTTATACTTATATGTTAATTAAAATTCACTGAATATTTATTTATTCTGCAGTTTTGAAGCTTTTTATTGTAAAATTCATAATGTTTTATTGAAAGTATAATATAGTAAATGCAATTAACAAATCATCAAATAACCTTTTTATTATGAGATGTCTGTATAATATGTGTTCTTTTATTTATTGGCAGGGTTTGTTTATTTTATGGAGGGCTTGTCTAAACTGCCCAATAAGAGACCATTAACTACATCTCTTCCTTTTAATTACACAAACATCTCATTAAAATATCTACAAATGCATGAAACCGATCCAAGATCAGATAAAAACCAAATAGACACTGGATCAGTGATTCGCCGCTGGTAGTGATCTCAGTCAATGAGTTCACAGAGATCATCGCCCCACATTTTTAATAATGTTCCCTGTGGTTCACTTAAAATAATGGTAACATTTAAAACATTTTCTTCCAAAGGATTCTAAAGGATTCACATACAGTCAGACGTTCTTCAGCAGCAACTGATCATTTTGTGTCAGTAAATCAAGCCAGAAGCTCAACTTCACACTTTTTTTTTTTGTTTTTTTGTGATTTTGAACAACAGCTATAAATGAGAAGTTAATATCGTGTTATACACAATAGTTCAAACTGCATTTGGTGCAGTAAGCTGAATATTAATTACTGTGGTTGGTCAGGCCGTGTGTCACTCAGAAAGCAACAGGCCAATCAGACGAGAGGCTCATGAATTGTAATTAGCTGTTCTAGACAGAGCTACTTAGAGAGAAGCTGTAAAAATATTAAGATGGCTTTTGACACGTATACCACAAATATACAGTCAAACCCAAAATTATTCATACCCCTGGCAAATTATGACTTAAATGGGCGATGGGCCCCCCTCGCCAAGGGCCCCTGTTACTCTGTTCCACTATTACGACCTGTCCGACGCCCCTGATCAATAGAAAAGCCTTTATTGGCTGTTACAGCAATCAGATGCTTCCCATAATTGCTGACCAGCTTTTTGCCTGTCTCCACCGGTATTTTTGCCCATTCAGGTTTCCACCACCATGCTTGACATTGGGGATGGTGTTCTTAGGGTTTGAAGGCTTCTTCTTTTTAATGCCAAATGAAGGCTACATCATTGTGGCAAAACAATTAAATTTGTTTTATCTGACCATAAAACAGACGAACAGAAGTCTTCTTCTTTGTCCAGATGAGCAATTGCAAAGGCCAAGTGGGCTTTTGTATGTGAGATGTTGCCACCAGCAGAGCCCAGATTCATCAGGATGGCCTTAGCGGTGATCCTTGGATTCTTTTTTATCTCTCTCACTATCCTCCTGGCCAGCACAGGTGTCACTTTTGGCTTCCGACCACGTCCTCTGAGATTTTCAGTGTGCGGAATGTCTTGTGTTTTCTAATAATACTTTGCACTGTAGCCACTGGAACTTCAAAACATTTAGATATGGTTTATAGCCCTTTCCTGACTTGTGAGCAGGTCCTCAGTGAGCTCTTTTGTCTTAGCCATGACTGTCCACAAACCAACAGCAGAGAGCTTCTGTTTTTCACCTGTTGAGTTGATTAAAACAGCTGTTCCCAATAATTAGGATATTAGGTAATTAGGATGCTTTAGAACAGCTTGGACTATTTGGAATGGTATGGAACTTTGGATTTTCCCACAGACTGTGACAGTTTGCAAAGGGTATGAATAATTTTGGACATTCCACTTTTGT
>NC_133364.1:57086253-57111131 GCF_049309525.1 Garra rufa
AACAGCTGTTCCCAATAATTAGGATATTAGGTAATTAGGATGCTTTAGAACAGCTTGGACTATTTGGAATGGTATGGAACTTTGGATTTTCCCACAGACTGTGACAGTTTGCAAAGGGTATGAATAATTTTGGACATTCCACTTTTGTTCGAATATAAATAAAAGCTGAGAAATATTTTTTCCACAATTATTATGTACATCGTCGTAACTTTTGGGAGAAGCTTGTGTCATTTCCGGACAAAAAAAAATAATATATATATATAAAAAATAAAATAAAAATAATAATAATAATAAAAGTAACTTTAAGTCAGAATTTGTCAGGAGTGTGATTATTTCAAGCTTGACTGTATATTCTTAAGAACATTAACAGCTAAAATAAACCACCCAGAAAGTTTTAAATAAGTGACCATTAAAGGTAGGTTAGGTGATTTCAGAAAGGCTAGCAAAATCCTCCAAAACACATGAACCCGCTCAGGCAGACCAGAGACTAACCTGCCACACAAGGAGAGATGGCGCTGGTGGAGAACTGAATGCAACACTGTCAGATTATGTCTCATTCACAGAGGGAATCATTACATTACAAAGCGCATAATATAACCATCATAGCACCTCTCATTTTTACCGAAAAAAGACATATAAAACTATTTGAGGATTATCAATGGCTGGGATTAAAGGGGTCATATGATGTGGTTTCTTGTTTTCCTTTGTCTTTGGAGTATTACTCCCTAAAATGGCTCTTTCAAACACCTCCACTTGAACACATCACGGGGTGAGGACATTAGCATAACGCTGCTCATATGGATATGGAAAGAATGAAGGCTGTAGTTGTGTTGCAGCAATCATGTTATGGAGAAATTGCAAAAGTGAAAGTAATTTTGTGGTCTTCCAAATGAGGACAACACAATGCTCCAGGGTGGATTTGCTTCGGCAGCACGGCGGGGCTACGCGATGAAGTAGAAGCCCATGGGGTTTGCCCGGCAGGACATTCGGAACAGTCACTGTGAGATCCATTTTTTTGCAGCACATGAATCTAATTGCCAGAGTTTTGTTTAGAGCAAACTAACATTTAAAAATGATATCTGAACTTCGAAAATGAAAATTCGAAGCAACACGAGGATGAATAAATAAAGATATTTTGAAAAGTGCAAAACAATTTTTTTTGTCTTTCAGGCCATTAAGGCATTAAAAGTGTAATCAACCATATGTTGGATTAAATCAAATCCATGTGCACACCTTTCTAAAGCTAGATTCTGCAATGCCTATTTGTTTCTTTTCTCATTTAACACAATAATGACTTTCAGATTTATTTTAGGTAATTTCTCAGCCAAATTTAGTGCATGAATAATTAGCAATTTGCATTTGAACTGAAAATATCTTGCTCTGACATTCCTATATCTGCAGTATATATTATATTATATTATATACAGGAAGATGTCAGGAATACAAATGAAACTTGTTTGACAGCTGGATGGTTTCCAAAAACCTGGGCCCGGATTCAGAAAAAAATCTTAGTGCAGAGTTGCTCCTAGTAACAATTTTTGTTTTCTAAGAAAATTCTTAGAAATGTGTCCGTTTCCTTTTAATATTAAAGAAAAGATTCCAGTAAAGAAAAAAGTAATTCAGAAAGCATCTTAACTCTTAAAAGAGGTCTTAAGGTCCAAAATGTTTAGCAGTGGAGCAATTTAAAAACATGAGGACAATTAAATATTTTGCACACAATGCATGACAGTGAGTTAATAAGATGCTACATATGAGATTGTGCAGGGATAATGTTTGTGACCGATTTTATTAGAGACATGCTAACATCTCTGACATAGTGCAGAAATGCCAAAAATTAAAGTAATCACTGCATTTATTACATTACATTAATAATTTGGCAACTGGAATCAATGCAACTATGCAGCAGTGATGATTTGGGTCTGTTTACAAACTTCTATAAGCAAAGAGATCACAAACTATTACAGCACTTTCAGAGCTTTAATGTGTTGCTGTTCATTTCCTATCAAATACATTAAATACAACATTATATATAATATGTGTGTGTGGTAAAACAGAAAAAAATATGCTTATGATTTCAAAGTGAAGGCTTATACTAGACCCTACTCTTAAAACTTAAAAGTGCTCTTTTATTTCTTTCTTGGACAACCAACCAATCACAGTCTTCAAAAGACTGTGTCACCACTATCAACAGGGTCAACCCCAGCTCCACACTCAGAAAATTTTGTCTTTTCTTCTCGCAGAGTGGCTCTTAGATCGGTCCTGAATCACTCTTAAAATAAGCTTTAAGCTGAATTAGGAGCTTTCTGACAAGATTCTGAGAAGCTTTAAGAACACGGGCCTTGATTTATGCCAGTGGATCATGTTTCAGTGTTACTTTAATTCAGATAAACTTCTATGTGCTTCCGAGGTTTTCAGCAGATATGTAATCAGGTCAGGTTATGTAGACAGTGTATATAAATCATTATTACGGTATAAAGCCATACTTTTTCAACCTTATATTTCACAGATATACATTCAAAATTGAAGCATGAATTAGTTTAAGAATCACAGACTTAGTAATAAACAGTTAAATGAGAAAAACATTGATTTCGAACAACTTGACCGCATTAGCAGCACACACAGCTTTCTGTGATTCACTGACAGACACACTTGATCAAATGTTTGACCATGACATGAAGAGGTTTCAATAAAATCATCAAAATGACTTTAGCACAGCATTAAAGAAGCACAAACTGACCAAAGACACATCCTAAGATGACACTCATGCATGAAAACAACTAAAGAAAGACGAACCACTCACCTCAAATTATATTCACAGATCTTTCTTTCTCCTCTGAAGTGTTGCGTTGAACAGCAGCTCTGAAATGTCTTTCTCTTCTAGCAGGAAGAGACGTGAGAATGAGAGTCAGTCATCTAATCTCTAATCTCTCATCTACTCTGTTATCAGCTCAAATGAAACCTTCATTCTCAGGAAACTTGTTGAACTTGGAAGTTGCTTTACAAGTTTGTGAATGTGCTTTCAAAGTCAGAAGTGTTTCAAGTGTCAGTTCAGTATATTTATACTGTTGTGTCATGTTTGGCTGGACGCTGATGGCTGTTCACAATAAAAGGTCAATTTGTCAAATCAATGGGAAAAAAACCCATAGCTTCTTGATTTATTCTTTAATATGTGACAGTTAGCATTCACCGCGGTACATATACAGAGTATTTCTTATCATTGTAGTTTGAGTGGTATGATTACTGATATGCTTATGTCCTTGTGTTTTAGTAACTAAAATATATTTATATAGCACCGTTATATACAGCAGAGCTGATCAATGACCAAGCAGGATTGGGTTCACATATTGGCATCACAGAAGGGAATGTCAGTCAGACAGGGATCTCAACTGCTGGAAAAATAACCTTTGACCTTTTTCAAATGCAGCTCAATGGCTGCCCATAGATTTCAGAAAATACTTTGAAAGGAAGATCAACCACAGATGCAATAGTAATTAATGAAGTGGAAAAGGACATTAAAATGAAAGAGCCAGTGGTAATAATATGTTTTGACATTGAAGAAGCTTATTATTCCACGTGGAGAAAATGCTTAGTTAAATTACATTAAAATTGATATTAAATTTAGTAAAATGGGAAGCTATAGAAAGAAGTCATATGAACTCCAGGGAAACACATCTTTTTGGTTATCAGAAGAAAAAGCTAAGTCATATAATATGAAAGTTCATCAGAACAACCCCAGTTAGTAACATTCCTCACTTACTTTGAGAATGAACAACACTGATCAAAAAGAAAGAAATAGAAATATGGAGGAAGACAGAAACATTAGACAATATCACAAAATACAAAAGTCAGTCCTAAAAACATGATAAAATAGAAGGAAATATCATTTCAAGGCAAAATCATACAGGACTAAATGCTACATGTTTGTCCTGTGTTGCACTGAGCATTAAAGAACATGCTGAGCATTTAATAAAGAACTGTATTCGACACAAAGAGGAATGAATTCAGATTAAATGACAAAAGTTAAGTAGAAGAACTAGTCTTTTATTGGGATGTCAAAAGGGGTGTGCTGTGCATTTAAGTGTTTAAATAAATGCAAAATTCAGTTTTCTAGCGTTTGTAAGCTATGTGAAATGCTAAATTATTATTGGATGTAACAATGTGATGCTCTATCAAACAAGAAGCGTTATTTTTGTGAGGCAAAGAAAAACTATGTCTCATTTCTCTCCTTATATCACAAATCATTTGATAGTAAACACGAATCCGTCACTGGCGATTAATGTTATGATGATTCATGACAAAGTAAATGCAAGAACATGAATGCAAATATGTTTAATGACACCTTTTACAAACCAATAGCAAATGTTTTAGCGAAACACTTCCCTGTTCTGTATTTAATGGTAAACTGACTAGAAACTAGAACTTAGAGAACTGATTGAGACGCACAGATAGTTCATTTATTATTTAATTTCTTTCTGTTAGTCATTCTCATCTTAAATATGACAAATTCTCCAAACACACAGACAAATCCAAGGGACACACTAGTCTTTTCTTAAAGAGAATAAAAAGTGTTGAAGATGACAGTGAAGACAACCGTGAAGATACTGAGGAACAAACAGGTTGGTTTTCATTCTCAAAGCTGAATCTTATCTGATCCTTATTAGAATCAGTCAAGCTTTACAGAAGAATACTGCAAAATAAAAACCAAAATCTCATACCCCTGGTTTAACAGACAAGGCTTAAGCTTTTTCCCAAACTAAAATTTAACATTAATACGTCAGTGGCCTTATTTTCTCAAGATGCACACCAGAAGTGTTTGTTTTCTAAGTCATGTTTATAAAAATACTTTAATGTCCCGCTTTAGTCTAAGCCCTGTCTGTTAAACCAGCCCTTAGTGTCATATAATACAGATATAAAAGTGAATTAGATCCTTCATGAACCTATGTCCTAATATATATTCATATTTCTTTCTCTCTCTTCGAAAACTTTAGCCCCTATGCGGTACAATCCTCAGACACCAGGTGCCACTATAAAATGAAATCTAATGCTAACACAGACATTTCTCATGCGTATTGAGGCTGGATTTATTTGAACAAAAATACAAAAAACTGTCATCTTGTGAAGTATTATTACAATTCAAATAAGCATTTTTCTGTTTTAATAAAATATAATTTATTCACGTGATTCAAAGCTGAATTTTCATCAGCCATTACTCCAGTCTTCGGTCACATGATCTTTCAGAAATCATTCTGATTTATTAACAATATGCTGATTTATTATGATGGAAACAGCTGCTTAACATTTTGTTGAAACTGGATTTTTGATTTGACGATTAAAAAAGTTAAAAAGAACAGCAATCAAAATATAAATCTTTTTAAACAATATAGGTCTTTGCTATCACTTTTTAACAACTTAAAGGTCCGCTGAAGTGCCTTGAAACGCTTGAAACACGCAGCGTTATTCTATGTGGTGACGTACTTTTAACTGAAACAAAAACATATTGCCCAGCCCCGCCCACTAATTTTGAATAGCCAATAGCGTTCCATTTATATCTGCTTGAGCCAGAGCTGTTGAGCTCGATAAAGCCGCATTTGTGAGCTTATGACAGCCACAGACTAATAAATTACCCCACAAATTCAATTTGAAACTTGCTAAAACTAAATAGTGATCATTATCATGCTGAGGCTGTGTAGTTTTTTTCAATCGCTAACAAGCGCTTACCCATACTTCAGATACTTTTTCTAAACTCTTAACACAGACTCACACCTACAAAACACAATTGGCCAAATGGATAATTTTCTTTTCAAAAATACATTTTGTTAAATATATACTAACTCTTCATTTCGAAATAGAACACATCTTTCTCTGATCACACTAACTTTACCAAAACACTGGAAATCTGACTCAAAATGAAATTATTCTGTCAAAGAATAACACTTGTTTTCACTTCACAGGGTACATGCAGTCAATCAAAGTACACCAGGTTTCAAAATACTGGCTATTGTTGACATTACAAAAACTGCATAGACTTTTTATGTTTCAGTTTTACAGGTATTTGCATGCAAAACATGCAATCCACCATTTTGACACTAAATTTCTTGGTTGGGAACTGTCTGTCCACATGTACAGTAATGTTCACATTCAAAAGCATTCCAGTAAAAAGCAAATAAGTTTCTTTTTATGTTTATTACAGGAGGTACAGTAGAAACATGGTATGATAGAACAGAAAAAGTTTTACTGTATTGCTTACAGTGAACAAAATATCCATGAAACACACAAGAGAATTCTGAACAAAAAAACAAGAGCAAAAAGCCTAGATAAAAGGGGGGGGGGGGGGGGGGGGGGTCTAAAAAGAAAGGCACAAAATTACTGTATCTAATCTCTGCGATCTTGAAATGAATTGAATTGAGAATGAATGGTAAATTCCAATTCACTTCCTGGAATGGAATTGGATTTGGAATTGGAATGTCAGGAAACAGAATTGAAATCAAATAAATTCCAAAAAATTCCACTTGAGTTGCTAGTTTATAGTACATTACAGTAAATATTGTAAATCACATAAACAACAAACATATAAAAGAAATACAAAGTACTGTATGTTTAGTTGGTTAGGTAGGTAAGCATGATCATTTCACATGCCAAATTTCAGGAAATGATGATAATTCGATGCAATAAAAATGAATGAAATACATGAATGAACATGACCAATCTTTTTGTGAGTTGAGACATATATTATGTGGTAATCATATATTGAATGTATAGTACATACAGAAACTTATCACCACTGTCATTCAATTACAGTTTTTTCCAATTGCTAACACACAATTTTTCAAACTGGTCTGGTTTTATCAAAATACTTAACACAATTCACAAAACCACACACCCAAACTGCAAAATACCTCATATATCCTGTAAAATGAAGCACTGCAACCGAAACTACACATAGCATTATCAAAATCAAACTTTTGCATGAAATGGCACACACTTCATTCATATTACCAGATTTTTGCCTAACCAACTACACACTCTTGGGCATAATGGAAAGCACCCCCATCTTTAGTATGCTTTGCCATAATACTAAAATATGTATCAGATTGTTCACATTCACAGAAATATGCAGATACACACACATCCTGTTGCAACATTTTTTTATTTTATATTTTTTTCACTACAGTAAACAAGTCAGTGCAACATATGCACAGCAGATATATTTACATGGGACTGAACAAAAATATTCTTACAAAAAACAGTAGACTGCAAAATAAAATTTCAGAAAAAATATATTACAGTTAAAAAAAAGAAAAGAAAAAAAAAAGGTTCTCACCTGTGGTCTTTTTATAGTGCTTACATCCTGATTGAAGTGTTCACAATTAACCATTGAGGTGTTTGGCCAGGTGGCACATGTAATTGGCCAATTAGCTCATGCAGTGTAATTTTGAATAGCAGTGTTTTGAAATGGCAAGCATGTGACTTTATGTCAGATTGTTGTGTCTTATGCAGAGAACTGTTTTCAGTGCATTTAAAAAGTTCATTTTGAATTGCAAAATGTGTGTAAAGCAGAAAATGTGTTTAGACTTTTGGAGACTTGAGAAGAAGTTTTGCTCTCTGTGTGTCAGTTTAAATAATTGTGCTGTGCATGTCATTTTAGTGTGTTAGCAATTGGAAAAAACTGTATTAATTCATAATGTACAGTTCTCATTTTTATTTACTTGCATTTGATCAACTGTATTTCATACATTACTTGGTATTGTAAAGCATCAAAATGTTTGTCTCTAAATGCAATCACACATAGATGCTCAGAAACAGCAATAAATGGAATTCAGTGGAATTTCCCTGAATTGAATTCCACTTCCTTGTTGTTGAATTCTAATTCCAATTCCAAGTCCTTCTTTGAATTGGAATTGTTGAGTTCATTCCTGAATTGACTCCAACCCTGTTTCCAAAACTTCACTCCTCAAAGTCCTCCTTTTACTGTATAAGTGTAAATGTAATAGAAAAAAATAACCACTGCCTCTGAGTCTAAGCCAGACTGGAATCAGCTGTGGTTGGCCCAATTTACCCAACATAAATCAGCTGTGTGTCAATTATTCAATTGTTTGTTTATTATCAGCTGTGATATATTTTTGATATTGATATTGTTTATGAACTGATTTCATTGCAGAAGCAGAGGTTTTTATACTGTATCTAAGATTTGGAATATTGTATTTGCTATTGTGGGATGTTGTGTGTTAACATTCGTAAATACTACAAAAACAATCCATAATTTTGTTGGGAGGTATAGCTTGTCTGTTAAGAAAATGTAAGCATTGTGGAAATGTGTTCACTGACTGCATATTGGGTGAAAACGACATGAAATGTGTGAATGGTATGGCCACAAAAGACCGATGCTGTGCTAATTATGTTTAGAGTTTTGAAAATGTGACAACTGTTTGGACAAACGCTTGTTAGCGACTGAAAAAAACTGTAATACATGCCGACCGCACATATGAGCGCATATGATCTGCTCCGTGTATTGCGTCTCTGTGTAGGGGGCGGTTCACTACGGACTCTAGAGAGCATTTGATTGGACAGAAAGTTTGATTAGAAACTGAAGTGCACGGTGATATCATCTAAATCCTTGATTCAAATTGGCGGAAGTGACGAGACTGTAAGTTTTGAATGCCCCTATCTTGTAAACGCGAATTTTGTCGTTGTTTTGAAGCACACTAGACTATAGACAATCTTAAGGCTAATATATTCATACTAAAAGCCAAAAAACTTTAATTTTGATTTCAGGGGGACTTTAACACATCCTTGCTGAAAACAATTATTAATTCCTTGCTGAATTAAAAAAACTAAACAAAACGACTAGCCCTAAATATATGAATGGTAGCGTATATTTTTAAATAAGTATAATAAAAAATATATTAAATTATAAATATCAAATAAATCTTTAAAATATCACTTTTTATTAATTTAACACATCCTTGATGTATAGAAGTATTATAAAATCATGAATAAATCACTATTTTAGACTGCAATAATATGTGTCTGTCATTTCAATAAAATAAACAACTTCAATGTATAAATAAATAAATAAATAAATAAACAAATAAATAAAAATCTGTGCGATGCCAAAATTGTGAGCGGTAATATACAATCATGCTTTGACTATTCTGCAGGAGTTAAATAAATGTGAGAATTATCAAAAATGCTGGTTGTGGTAAAAATAGGGTTTAACTAAGCTACGAGGGACAGGTGTTTCGTGTATAATTTTATTTTATTTTTATATTTTCTTGACCTTTTTTTGGTGTCTCTTGCCTTCAAACTCAGGTTAACTTTTATTTGTATTTTTAATCTTAGACCTGATGCTGGCTGAAATGGATGAAACGGAAAAGAAAACTCTTTTATTTGCTTCTAGACTGAAAAATCTCAAACCAAGTTTTCTTCTCAGAAGAGAGCGCTAGAATTGATTTTGGCTGTCAACAGTGTGGAAACACTTTCAGTCAAAAGGTAAGCCTTCCGTTTGATATGAAGACTGACAGCGGAGAGACGCTGTATACCTGCCAGGAGTGTGGAAATAGATGGACTGAGAAAAGAAGCCTTGAAATCCACATGAGAATCGACTCCGGAGAGAAGCCGTTGGTATGTGTTCAGTGTGGCAGTAGTTACAGAAGTAAAGCTAACTTTAATGGCCACATGAGGAAACACTGGTGAAAACTGTTGTGGAAGGAGTTTGAGATCCAGGAGCTGAGAGCTTTCTCTGAATAACAGCACATGTACAGACGGCTGATCAAAGCTCTCCAACTCCATCTGGATTAAAGCTGTTTTTGAAAAAGGAGAAGAAAATGCTAAACTGGTCAGAGGTAGAATGAGCTGCAACTAGATACTTTAGATTCACCAGATTGGTTACTTTAAAACAGTCTTTATTTTTAGACCTAAAATCAGCATTTTGGCAGCTACAAACCACATTTGGTTTTCTAATTCAACATTCTGGTTTTGTCAAACACACCTCAAACAAATGAGATTAAGCTCTTTGAATTAATGGACAATTATTTTTCATATCACAGACAGGACAAAATTATGGATCATTCAATGTTGAGGAAAAAAACATGGACTCATCAAACCAAAAACTGAATGACTGCTTTGTTGCTCCTCTTCTGGCATTTATGATGGCCTGAGTTCTTTAAGACATGGACTTGACAAATGAAAAACAATACTCTTCCTCAAGCTGGTTTCCTGACAGTCCCACTTCATCAAATACAGAAGTGTTTTACTCATACTGTTGTTCATTCAGTTTGTCAGTGTTGGATTGGTTTTACTACATCTGCTACTATATCTGTTTTTTGCCTGTTTTTTAATGGACCACTCACAGAAAAACCTAAATTCAGTCAATGACACACATACAACACACAGCTCCTAGAAAATGCTGCACATATTTTCCTTTCTGAGGTGAATAGATGTTGTTTTCTGGCTGTCAGTGCAAGTTCTTGCCTTGTTCTTGTCTGGAGATCTTCATCTCATGAAAGACAATAAACCAGTAATACTTTTGAGTTTTCAGAGTCATGTTTGTGTAGTGTTTTAAACCTTCAAACTTTGACAATCTTTCCTGTGTTGAGCAAATATATCTCATAAAGCTGTCCTCCACACCAGACCAACTGAATATTTGACAAATAAAAAAAATAAATGAGTTTGACTTTCACCATGTTTTAATTTCCCCGTTTGTGGTGTCAAAAAGAAAGACCATTTGGGGTGAAAGTAAATAATGACTGACTTTTCATTTTCTGTGTGAACTTTATCTTAGTTTAGCTCAGTCTTAGTCAAATCATTTGTCAAAAACTATTTTAAATTGAGAACAAATATCATTGATTAGTTTGAATAAGTAATTACATTGAACACTACTATTTTGGAAACGATGGATTTGTGTTTTGTGTCTCTTTTTATCATTTATTAATTGAGGACAAGTCTGAAGAGTTTGGAGATGTCCTTACAGACAATGACACAAATCCAGTTCATGACCAAACTCATGTCTTCAGAAGAAATAGGACTCAAACTGTTAGGTCTAAATACAACACAATTACAAAAGAGACTAATAAATATTGTGTTCATTGTTCTTAATAGTGGCTCTCTGTGTACTTTCAGGTTCATTAACTTCATGTCATGGGAACTGTGATATTGTGAGTCACTTTTTATTATTCATGAACAAATGTGCAATGGTGCATTCCCAGTTATTAAAGGGATAGTTCACTCAGAATGAAAGATTCTGTCATTAATTACTCATCCTCATGTCGTTACAAACCTGCAAGACCTTCGTTCATCATCAAAACACAAATTAAGATATTTTGGAAGAAATCCAAGAGCTTTCTAACCCTACATAGACAGCGATGCAAATGTTCCCAGGCCTAAAGACGTAGTACGGACTAGTGTTGTCAAAAGTCCCGGTACTTCGGTACCAAGTCGGTACTAAAAAAATTAAAACGTTACGGTACCAGGTTTTCTTAAGTACCGGTGGTACCGACTATCCGGTCAACCCGGTTCTTGATACGCTATACAAAAGGTGCGCTCTCACGCACTGCACAGTTGCGCTCTATTCAGCGGTGCTGCTGATGCCGCGGCTCTGACTCCACTTGTTGACAAAGAAGAGCCAGGCTTGCTCCAAATAGTTTGGATTTGCGGCTGAACAAGGCGAACATCATAGATCATCAAAAAACTATTTGCAAAAGATGTCGTCTAGGTTCTCTCGAAAGGAGGAAACATCAAACTTAAAACACCTCAAAGATCGACTCCGGGATCAAATGAAAGAGTTCAAGTAAGGTAAGTTTCATTTTAATTTCATATTTAGAGCTTTATTGCATATTTTAATTTGAATGTCAGACTGAAATAAACATCACCGTTTGTGTAGTGAATCGTTAGCATAAGCGCGGCTAATGCTAATATGCTGGGCCTTAGAATGAATTTGAACCAACGCTCCTATAACTTTTGTTAGAGTAAAAAAAACAAGGACATGATGTATTTACTATTTTTTACACAAATGACATGTGTATCCAAAATATATGTGTTAGAGAATGTACAAATGTATGTGTCGTTAACAATGTTTATGTCCTTAATATGAGTCTGTCAGAAAACGTTCTAGGTTTATTCTTGACTGGATAAATATGAATGCAGTTTGGATTGAATAAAAGTACAATCAAATAAAACCCCTGTTTAGTTTGGTAATACTTTAAAATAAGATCAAATTCATGCACCATCTAACATAAACTTAAAGTAAGTGAAACATATTTTTACAACATTAATTCATGTTTGTGAATGTTATTTAATACAAAAAGACATGATCATGTTTGTTCATGTTTAACAGATTAATATGATTTTATGCATTAGTAAATGTTGAAATTAGCCTAACCTCACGATGAATAATTGCCATGTAATGTTAACTACTGTTTATTGTTAGGCGATGTTATCTAACAAATGAAAATTGTAAAGTGTTTTTAATACTGCAGTTTTCATCAGTGATAGACACTTGTCTAAATATATGTAATCTTATCTTAATTTATTATAACAGCTGAGGTTAGTTTTTTACTGAAAATTCATATTTTGCTGGTGTCAATGATCTAATGTCGCATCTGGTCAGACTTAGGCCATGGCTTTACTTAAGTATATAATATTTCTTTTTACAGCTGCAGATTAAGGAAGATCATGAAAGACCCCAGCGAACTCTAAAACAGACAACAGTTACAGATGTTTTTCAGCAACAGCAGCAGAAATATGACAAAAAGTTTTGGGTGAAGCTTGTTTACATTTTTTATGCCTGTAATTTATTTAGATGTTATTTCATTACTAAAATGTTTACAAATACTTTTTTAACCTGTGAAAAAACTTTTAACAAAATTTTACATTAGTATAAAGAATGGCACTGTTTTTTGTACATTTTATTTTTTTATTAATAAAAAATAGTGTGTTGCTCAATTAATATGTTATTGTGTTTTGCTTTGGTACCGAAATTGGTACCGAGAACCGTGGATTTTCAATGGTATTGGTACCGAATACTGAAATTTTGGTACCGTGACAACACTAGTACGGACATCAGACTGACATGGAAGAGAAGACATTGTTGAATAAACTCATTATTTGTGTTTTCTTTGAGCTAAAATACAGATGAACCACTGATGTCACATCAACTATTGTAATGATGTTCTTACTACATTTATGGGATTGATGTCAATGTAGCGTCAGAAAACTCCAATTTCACCACAGAAATCATTTGTGATCTGAAGATGAATGAAGGTCTTAGAACTTCCCTTTTTGAAGAACTGTCCCTTTAAGATTTATATCAATGCTTCAGACTGTAGTTTTTCATTAAATTCTTCATCATATGAATAGTGTATAAGGATTGCTCAATAAAACTGTTTTACTACACAACTGAAGTCTTAACCAGGATTAAATATGTATTATATTTATTGAGTGTATATTGAGTGAAATATTGAGTCATTTGACAATCACAGGATTGCTCAAGCAGGTTTATAATATATGTTTGACATGGGAATATACCACGGGTTTCACATGTGTCAGGATTCAGAAACTGTGACAAATAAAGATTGTGTGTGGAACAGTTGAAAAAACAGCATTATTCATTTGACCACTGGATTTACAAAAATCATTTCATGTTTAGGAAGGGTTTCAACAACTCATCTGATGAACACATTCATTTTTATTTCAATCATCAGCATGTATTTCTGTCTTTTTAAACTCATTAAAATGCTTATATTCACATTGTTTCTTATTTACATGTAATGCAGGCAATCTAAAACCTTATTCACCAAATATACTTTTAAGTGTACAATTATGGCTGAGATTTTAAATAAATATATTAGTAATTATCACATTTGCATGTTCAGGGTTTCTGTGATGATTAATGGGCACATGGCATCTTTTTTAGTGTTTTATTTAGTGCTGTCAAATGATGAATCGTGATTAATCACATCCTAAATAAAAGTTTTAGTTTACATAATGTATGTGTGTGTGCTGTGTATATTTATTAAGTATATATAAACACACACACAAATTATGTTATGTTTATATATGAAATATATGTATAAATAATATTATTTACATGACTAAAAAATATAAACATTTAAATGCATGTAAATATTTTCTGTAAATATGTAAATGTGAATTGTATATGTGTGTGTGTATTTAAATATAAATAAAAAAGTACGATAAACATATTTTTCAGTTTCAACTAAATTAAGGCTCCACTTGACCCTCAGACAATTCTGTATTATTATCATTAATACATATTTTGTTAATTACTCATTATTATTATTATTATTATTATTATTATTAATATATTTATTGTTATTAATAAAAAATTCTAACTTTATTGTACATTGCAACAGGAGTATTGTAAAACTGTAAAACTAATAATTCAAATAATACAATATATATAACTAGATTAAAAAATAAAAAAATCATCAAGACATCTTTAAGTTGGCTGGAGAAAGCCGGAACAGACGTTTAAAGAAGTTTTGAGAATTTTAAAGAAGTTTAAAGAAGTTTAAAAGTATAAAAAAGGTGTAAGTTTAGCATGATTTTAACATGACTAACAAGTCACTAGCATGATTCTAGCATTACTATCAAATCACTAGCATGATTCTAGCATGACTAGTGTTGGACTTTCAAATAGTCCTCTGCGTGTTCAAAAATGGTTCAGGAGTCAATCTATCAAAATTTAAAAGTTTTATTCAAGCTCAGCAAATAGGAGAAATCAAGAGCAAAAAACAGCGCTGGAGAAGAATTCTGTCCTTCCGAGTTCTTCTGAATTCTCTTTCAGAAAACACTCCTTTATATATGAGTTATCACCCTTCCGTGCATCTTCTGCTGTTGGCGTCTAAAAGCAGAAGTTTCTTGCTCATACATCCTGTTAGACTCTCAAAACAGTATTTTTGCAGATCAAAACAGGAAGCTCTATCTTCAGCAGTCTGCAACATTTCTCTGCCCTGCACTTAATATCTCAATTAACCCTTTTAGACAGTTTCACAGTAATTAGCACTCTATAGTTTAATTATTAAAGCTTTCTTATGCAAATGGAAAATATATAAAACATATTAAAACTGAAAAGTACCACACTAGCAAGTCACTAGCATGATTCTAGCATTACTATCAAATCACTAGCATGATTTTAGCATGACTAGCAAGTTACTAGCATGACTAGCAAGTCACTAGCATGATTTTACCATGACTAGCAATTTACTAGCATGACTACCAAGTCACTAGCATGATTCTAGCATGACTAGCAAATCACTAGCATGATTTTAGCATTATTACCAAGTTACTAGCATGTTTTTAGCATGATTAGCATATATTGTTAGCATGATTTTGACAGACAGACAGACAGACAGACAGACAGACAGACAGACAGACAGACAGACAGACAGACAGACAGACAGACAGACAGACAGACAGACAGACAGACAGACAGACAGACAGACAGACAGACAGACAGACAGACAGATAGATAGATAGATAGATAGATAGATAGATAGATAGATAGATAGATAGATAGATAGAGTTTGATTGGATTAGAAATATAGTTCATAGAAGGGAAGCTTGATTGAGTCTCAAAGGATTCTGGGAGTTTAAATAAGAATTTTGACAGTTGGAGTTTGAAAAGTCTTGGCTCATTTGAACATTCTGTCAATGTAAGTCAATGGGATTTTTCCCAGTTTTAATTGTGATTTTTAGGAAAACCGTAAGTCGGATCAGTTAGAAAAGATACAGCACACCCGCTGAGATCAGACTGAAGATCTGGACTGAGTTTGGAGTTTGTAGAGTTAAAGCTCTAGGAGGAGATACAGTCAGAACATTCTGGATAGGAAGAAAATAGCATCTCAGTAAGTTGGCTCTCTCAAGCTTAATTAATTAATTAATAGGATTACAGCATTCACTTTTCTTCTTTGTTAAAATAAAACAAATAAAAATAGTATTCTGATTATTATTATTCAATACTGACATTTTATTTTACAGTGCAATATGAGAACTACAATAGTAAGAGGAATCCGTCTATCATTCGTCCTTTCCATTTTCATGCTAAAGATAAAATGTAATAATATGTAATAAATAGTAGGCTATATAATTTATATATAATCAGACTAAGTATTTTTTTTTTCTTTGTCATTTTTCTTTATTTCTTTCGGTTAGTATTTGGATTTGTTGTTAGTCATATCCTCTGGGTCTGAGTGCAGTGGTTGTAGACAGATTAATCCTAATAAACATGCTGCTACAACTGAAACCATTACATTAAATACTTAAAACAGTGTATTCTATAACTTCAGCAGCGTGCAGATCCTCCTTTATGTCAGGACTGTGGCGAAGGCAGCGCGGTCAATCGCCTATAGCTCACATCATATATTTTCTATAACGGGAAATCATATCGTTTTAATGACATAATATGTCGTTTTAACAAGACAAGATCTCCTTTCCTATTGTGCTTTGCCAGAAAGTGTCACAAATGAACAGAAACAAAACTCAGAATTGCATAAAAAGTCGCAATTGCGAGAAAAAAAGTCAGAATTCTGACTTTTATATCTTTATATCTCGCAATTCTGACTTTATAACTCGCAATTCTGATAAAAAAGTCAATTTATATATATGTATGTATGTATATATATATATATATATATATATATTTTTTTTTTTTTATTCAGTGGCGGACACGGCTGCTTCCATAGGGTGACGCACCCAGCAATTAAATATTAAAAACAGATCCTGTTGTGTGGACCCTTTTCAATTTTGTATTTTTGATCCAAAACGAAATTTTAAAATATGAAAAACCAGGCAATTTTCATTTTTCGTTTCTGATTCAAAATCAAATAATAAAAAACAAATCAGATTTTCATTTTTTGATTTTCATTTATCAATTGAAAATGGAAAGGACGAATGATAGACGGATTAAGAGAGTCCGTGTACTTTTTCGTTCATTCATTATTCAATTTCGGAATGAAAGATGAAATTTAAAAAAGGGTGCAGCTTGGTTTTTTGTTTAAAAAGAAAAAAAGCGGAAATGGCTGTTTTTTGTTTTCCAAATGTATTGCTGTCATCAAATAATAGTAATAGAAAATTTGACGCATTTCCGATCGTTTTTTAATTTGTAATATTTATTTGTACATTTATTGTATTTCATTTGACTGATCCTGTCTTTACCCGGAAGTAAATTACACCGTCGTGCGGGTATCAGTTATTATTGTCTAGTAGTATTACTTACTAAGATCCATATTACTATCACACGAGCCAATGGCAATTAAATGCATGGATGCATAGTTAGATAATGAATGAAATACAACTGTTCACCAACAGAAGACTGTATTTGACTCATGCTGCATACGCAATGACAATTATGCCTACTGTAAATATAGATTACAACTACGATTAGAGTTGTTTGCATAAAATGCACCGTGAACATTCACACGTTTGCCTAGCTGTGAGAGGCTACAATTTATCTCCATTAATACTATTTTCTCAATTCTGCGCATATATTTTCACATACCTTACATCAATTGCTCGATCAATATTATCATCACATATTTTACATTTGTAACTGTAGGTACCACAATCAATTTAATATAGCTAAGTTTGTGTATTTTTACAGGTAGTAAAATACTGTGTGTGCTGCTTATAAACACCAGAGAGATAACGATTCATGAAAAAGATGGTCTTTACTCATCTCACTTGCACAAAATAGCCTAAATACCGTAATAGAAAGTACAGAAACGCACAAAAATACACTGAAATACACTGAGAATTATATGCATTTAAAAATTTGGTGGGGTTGAAGTCATCCCCCCGGATCTTCTGCATCCACTCAGTCCGTACGCAGCCTCAACGGAGAATGAGACGAAACGGTACATAACGGCACACAACGATGAAGTGCTGAGTCTTCTCTCTTGAATCCTAAAACACTCAATGTGAAAAAAATATATCTGTGGTAATTGTGACCCTTTAAACAACATGTAATGAATCTGATCCATGATTTTGTCGTGGATATGAATTTGGCTCCGTGCACAACATGGCGACCGTTGACGTTCGAGTGTGTGGGCATCGCGTTATGTGTGCCTCAATCCTGAGCGAGTAGGCCCTAATTGTAAGTTTTGAGCACAGAGAACTATATTTTGCAAGCACATTACATTATATTTTGAACAGAAATTAGCAATCGCAAAAAAAATTCGTTTGAGCAAAGAAAAAACGATTCCGTGCTTAATAAATGTATTTGCTATTATCCATATTAACGTGCAATAATAACCCCTCTCACGCAGTTTACTCAGGTGCTCTCTCACAAACTTTTAAGTTAATAATAAAAAAAAAAACACTTACCAAAATGTGTTTTAATCCATTAGTCTCACTGTAGTCATTATTTTTTTCAGTAAGCTTCCGGGATGGTGTAGATAGTTCCACAGATATCATATAATAAAGGATTATCCTATATGGATAGCCTATATGGATATGGATATTTATCAGTGATGCGCGGGTCAATGTATAAACAACCTGAACCCGACCGACATTTTCAAGTAACCCTCCCGCAACTCCGACCGCAAAAAAAAAGTCAATATTGTACCCGACCCAATTCCTGAGCCGCATGTTTAGGATATTTGCGACTGACACCAGCGATTATAGGCTATATGCGGTGGAGATGCGTTCACTGTCAAACATCATTCGGCAATAATTAGGTAATTTTGTCAAAAGTAATGTGATTACAAGAAAAATACAGATTGAATACAGTTCTTGTTTTATTTTGTCTTTCCTTTATACAGATTTAAATAGTTTCATTTTCTCCGATGTTAAATAGGATCAATAATTATTTTATTTCGATCTACAGTGTAATAAAAGTTTAGAAAAAGATTAGCCTATAGCCCTAAATATATATAGACTACAAATTCCTTTTTTCTTAAATTTTAACTTCTAAAAATTATCAAGAATATTAAATCAATTTAATAGGCTTAACGAATTTTCTTATACAAACATAGCGAATGCACTTCAAGACGAAGTTTTGCGTCAGCATTTATTCAACAGTTAATAACGCTCAACATTCAAAGTATAAATATTATTGAGCCAATAAAGTGTAGGTCTATGTATTCCAATTGAGTCTAGTACTATACAAATTATAAAGGTTTAATTGTTAATTTCTGTTCAAAATATAATGTAATGTGCTTGCAAAATATAGTTCTCTGTGCTCAAAACTTACAATTACTAGCTCAGGATTGAGGCACACAAATAACGCGATGCCCACACACTCGAACGTCAACGGTCGCCATATTGTGCACGGAGCATATAATTCTCAGTGTATTTCAGTGTATTTTGTGCGTTTCTGTACTTTCTATTACTGCATTTATTTTGTGCAAGTGAGATGAGTAAAGACCGAATCATTATCTCTCTGGTGTTATGCGCAGAATTGAGAAAATAGTAGGCTATTAATGGAGATAAATTGCAGCCTCTCACAGCTACAGATCTGGCCATTAAAAATGCGTCTTTTTTCACGCGGCAGCCTGCAATTCAGCACGCGTCGCCACGCGGCGGCCTGCAGGGGCTTTTTTAGGTTTTTTTAAAACGTTGTTGCGCTTCATATAATATCCACCAGGTGGCGCAAGGAACAACATTCTGTGGCCAAGCCCTGCACAAAGAGGGCTATTTGGACAGTATTTATGTCTGTTGTTTCAATATCTGGCGCCATAATCGGTAATTCATTCTGTATGTAACGGCAAAGTATTTATAATTTCGTTTCCTTTTTATTAAGTTAATTTAGAAAAAAAAATTGGAGCATTTTTGTTCGTTAAACGTAAGCTTTTTGTTTCTTAAAGACCAAGCGGCAGACAGTGAGTTGACCTACTCTTTCAATTTGCCTTCTCAAATCACGAATTGGCTAAACTAAAATCCATAGATGTAAAATAAAAGAAATAAATAATAATAGATATAAATATGCGCTATTAGGTGCATATCCAATCGTTTGTGCGGAGAGAGCAAAACACATTTTTAGGACATGAAGGCTCAAGCTCGATCAGTTACATTTTTTTTTCAGTGGAAAATATTTAACCGTTATTTTTTTGTCAGACATGATAAATAAATATGTAGAAAGACTTAAATTACTACTTAACGAAAAAAACAAATAGAAAACAAAAACTGTTTTTATTATGTAGCTAGTCCATAGAGATGCATTTCTCTCTAAAGGCGCGCGTCCAACGAGGATATGAGGACTGTTAACTGCATCATCACTGACTCAGAAAACAGTAGTTTCTAAATAAATAATTAAAATATCTCCTTACTATTAGACAGTCATGGTATTTACTTTTGCCAGTGTTTTGTGGTAAGCTTTAAACAAGGAACCCTTCCAAGCTGTGCTGAACGTGCGCTCAATGCTGCTAACAGGACCGTCATGGTAGCCTGGTCTCGTGGTTCCTCCAGCGCTGCAATTTTTTTTTAAATCACCACTGAATGTCTAAAATATAATTTTAGCCCGCATTTGATCTTTGACGGACTAAAATGCAGGGCTGTAATACGTCTTAAAAGTGGAACATGGAAATATAATGGATGTACTGCGAAAAAAGTTTTATACTCGACATTGTTTCCAAATGGTTAAATGTGAGATTCTGGAAATGAGAATTAAATTTAGCGTGTCGGGTCGGGAAGAAAATTATTCTAAGTGGGTATATATAGGCTATATATTCTAAGGGTATATATATAGTTAGTATCATAGGCGGAGCGTGTGTAAGGCTGGGGAAGGCTTGACCTGGGGCCAAAAAATGCCACTAAATTGGACATATTCCCCTGCCCAAACAAAATCAATATATTACGTCTGTTGACAATAAAATGAAAATGAATAGAAAATGTAAATTGCGGCATTACATTAAGATCAGATAATCTGCACCGTAATTCTTTTTAGGCGTTTTTACAGTGTTATAACGAACCACACACGATTCTGTTGGGTTAGGAATGCAATGTCTATCAGAAGCGTTCAAATGAGTCTTGTCAGTTTTGTTGAGTGCGCGCAACTCTTGATTTTTAAAAAAATCATAAACAACAAAGCTCAGACGCACCTAAAATGTAGCTATAAGTAAGAGATTCGTTACACAGGGAATACAACGAAATCATGGTTTACATTTAAGATACAAGTTCATTTAAGATATAAGATAACATGTATATTGAAAAGTTCTTTAAAAGCATCTGGATGCAAAAATAGTATTTTTTAAAGGTGTTTTTAAAGCATTTGCTTTATGGATTAAAATACTAATAGGCTAATAAATAATTTGCATATCGGACAAAATTGCGTTGCAGCAAATCCTCTAAATTTTAAGATATATAGAACAGAGAAACATAAAATCTGAAAATATAAGCAGCTACAATTATTAAAGTTTTACATATACTCTATGCCAGTATAATTTGTAATTATAATTATTTTATAGTATATTCTATAACATTATAATTTTAATAGAATTATAAAATAAATATAATCAGCCCTGTTTTAGGCTTTTCCTTACTTTTATATTTTAGACATTCATCAATAATGGAGATAAATAGAAAAATTTCTCGCCATTTCTAAATTGGACGTGCCTTTATATAGAAATATCTTTAAATCTTTAGGCCTACAGATTACATAATGAACGTTTCTATTTTCGATTTGAATTATTTCGTTTTAAAGTGGTAATTTAAAGCTTTTGTTCATTGTGAAGCGATGTTCAAGAACAGACGGCAGAAAGCGCATCTTCTGTTTTCCTTTATTTTATAAACGCATGAGTTGTTTATAGGCTATTGTGAGTGCACTAAAATAAAAATGGACCCGTTACAGGTCAGAATGATGTATTACTCCTATACCTTTATAAGCAAAAATGAAGAAATTATTTATTTATTTTCACACAAAAAAAGTGATTGCACTGGTGCCTCCATTTTTTTCACAACCTTTCAAACATCTAACCTCACAATTGTTAATGAGGGTCGTTCGTGTCACTTTTAAACTTGCCATTTCACCTTTCACCTTCCCCCCAACCTATGAATAAAGGTGAGAAGAGCTGGCTTGGCTCCGGGGGGGGGTGAAGTGCTAGGGGTGTCTCATTTCTCGTTAGGTTGGAAGGGTAGGGGGAAGGGGAAGGGCCAGATAGGCCTCCAAACAAAGAATTTTCGGGACCTCATTTCAAACGAAGGGCTAAGAGAAATTTCCATTTTCCAACATGCCTGCTCACTCGAGCAAGCAGACTTATAAATATAGGTAATTTTTGCCATTAATAAGGATATTTATGACAATTTTTCATTATATGTATATTACCTTTAATCTTGTGTTTGTGTTTATGGTGTTGTTCTGTAAATAAACGTTTGCAAAAAATCGCTAAAGTTTGCTAGCAGATAGCACTGTTTGCACTGATTGATATTACAAAATATATTTTTATGTCATATACACTTGACTGCAAGTTAGAAACATGGAAGGCCATGTGGCGAGGGAATTTCCCACACCCCAGTCATTTAAATCAGTACATAATAATGAAAAAAAAAAAAATACCTTACAATTAAAAAGAAGCAGATTTTTACCATCTGAAATTTCTTAAACCAGTGAACCCCTGTAAACATTTCAGTCCAAGGATCCAGTAAACCAATGCGCTCAAATTGAAAGTTCAAAAGGAAATTCAATGGAGTAGAATTTAACACTTTCTCAGAGTTAGATTTTAACACTTTCTGGAGTTAAAATATTAATCATTTGGAGAGTAATTTTAACTCTAAAATTTAGTTAATTATAATTTAAACTCTTTAACCAGTGTTAAAAACACTTCTTAGGGTAAACACAATATGTTTTATGTGGAAATGACTACACTGAAAGCCATACTCTCAACTAGCTGCTTTTATTTCAGGAAATACATAGATTGGATTTTGAAATTCCATGCATGTAAACACTTTGAAATTAACTGCTGTCATAAAATACTGTAAAATCTAACAGCAAAACATTTACATTTAATACATGTCTGCAGTGCCAACAAGAAATGTTTAGTAAAATTGTATACAGCATAGTCAAAAACACATCATTGCATTATATAAAATCAAACCTGAATAATTATAAAATAGTGCAGTAGTATTGTGTAACCAGAGGTAGATATACATCAGATGAAGTAACAAGAAACAACTCCACAGTGATACCAGGATACATTCCATGAATTAGTTTGAGGCGCCTGAATAAAAACAAAACTGAAAGCTGAAGGATGGAGCACAGAGGACAGAACTTAACATTTTGCTTAAATAAGAATACTGCTTGTTCAACTGCCTTGCTCTCAGTTCTTTGACTTCAGTTCTACCTATATCATTATTATATACATTTGTCTTTAAAAAAAAATATGTACAGGCTGGACAGAGCATCATGATACTTTACTTTACTTGAACAGCTCTTCAACAATACCCAAGGTTTCACATGACTGACAAGGCGAAACTTCTCAGTCCAAGACGATGTAAAAGGTGGAAACCTGTGCTTTTGATGTCCCTGAGGAAAGATGATATGGCTGAGGGTTTTCTTTAGTGGCCAGATGATGGTCATCAATACTTTGGCATGACCGAAACACAAGATAAACATCCCTTTATAAACAATAGGCATTAAAGGAAGAGTCCACTTCCAGAACAAAAAAATACAGATAATTTACTCACCCGCTTGTCATCCAAGAGGTTCATGTCTTTCTTTTCTTTCTTCAGTCACAAAGAAATTGTTTTTTTTTTTTAAGAAAAGATAATCGTTCAGACAAATGTAAAAATATATATTTTTTTCAATAACATTTTGAAGTATTATTTAATACTTACCAGTCCTTTGACATCCAAAAAGCAAGAAAACATGTAGTACATCAGCTGAGCCCTGGTCATCTTTTTTCAGTGTTGTTTTATCTCAAAAACTTCTGCTGGACTACACAATAACATCAACAACATGTTATTTACAAAATAAATCATAAAATTACAGTCACTTACTCTTTATTAACTGATTACTAAACACATAACTCACCTGAATTGAGAAAATCTGAGAAACAAATTTCGTCCAGTTTTACTACTACTTCCCTCCATCCAGCACTTCTGTCAACATCCTGACAATGAAGAGAAAACATGTAATTTAAAACAACCTGTTAGTGTGATTGAAAATGCAAAATGTTTAATATGAAAGCCACGAACTCTCATAGGTCACGAGTCACTACTAAAACATTTGTAACGTTAGCCGTTACGACTCAAAACATTGCAGGCATTACTTTACACGTTCATGGCTAAACTATGATCGTTTTTAGCCAGGGTAAAGTTAGACTTAGACACTTCAGTTTACTGACATTGCTAGATATTACCTCGTCTCGTCGGCATGACATTATGGAAGCTTAACAGAATGTTTCTTGAGCGAGTCGCAACTTAAATTTGACAGCAAAACACTCGTTTACAAAAAAATAAGGTGAACAGAAAGACGTAAGCTAATATTAGCTTGTTCACATCGAAAAAAAGTCCGCTCAAAACAGCCATGTTTTGCATCGGAGATTCATTCAACACAAAGTTCGCCGCGGTTATTGGCGTCAGTACACTAACGTAACAGCTATAATCAGCTGTCTGTCAGAAGATAAAGAACATTTTGGAGTTAGTTTTTTACCTACCTCATGACGAAGTAGACAACTTCATCAGTCGATCGTGTGGCAGAACCAGGCTCGTGTCATGGCGCGCTCCTGATGTAACGTTATTGTTAAAACGTGCCCCTGAACACCAATGAATGAACTCCGAAATACAACACAGCCAGGGAGTATCCCGTAACACAAACTGTTGTGAAAGTTAAAGAATAAACTCCAAAAATTTAACTCTTTCACACTTTTTTGCCTAACTCCTGATTTTCGAACTCCAGCAATTTGCTGTACACAAATGAAGCATTTACC
>NC_133364.1:57111631-57136757 GCF_049309525.1 Garra rufa
AATAAGCATTTATTAATCTTCATGTTAATTTGGTCATTTACTAACGCATTATTAAAATCAGGAGTTGTGTTTGATAACATTAGTTAATGCTCTGTCAACTAACATTAACTAACACTCAACTGTATTTGAACTAACTTTAGAAAGATTCATAAATAGTAATAAATGTACATTTCATTGTTCTTTCATGTTAGTTAATACATGAACTAATGTTAACAAACCACACATTATTGTAAAGTGTTACCAAAAACTCTTATCACTGCAATCATATTATTGCAATATCTTATTTTCAATAACAATTATTTATTAACAATATTAACAACCAACACATGGATTTTATTTGAGGATGATGATAATGTTAGAATTGCAACAATACTATTGTAATCTAAATCAACATTTATTATTTTTATTATTATTATTATTATTGATTATTGTTATAATATTAAATAAAATGCAATTACGATTTTTTTTCATTATTATTAAATATTCCCTTTTTATTTTACAGTACAATTGGATTATTGCAATTGTTATACATTTCTTTCTTAGCATTTGTTACTATTAAAATTTTAATAAAATGTTCTAATAAAATAGTATTACATATTTTGGTTATTTTTAATTTTATATAAATTTTTTATTTTATTATTAATAATGTAATTACATTTATTTAAAAAAATACTAATTAAATCAATAAACTCTTACTTTTTCAGTAATTATATTGCACTGTAAAGTAAAATGTCAGTATTAATAATAATACAATAATAATAACAAAATATTTAAGATTATTTTATATTATCATTTATGTTTAATTTTATTTGAGCAAAGAAATATATTATGATTGCAATAATCCAATTGTACTGTAAAATAAAAAATGAAGTTATGATGCTAATTTAAATAATTTAATAATAATATCCTAAATATTTGTGGTATTTTTTTTATTCTTTATTATTATAGTAATTACAGTTAATTAATAATAATACTAATGCTAATGCTTATAATAATAATAATAATAATAATAATAATAATAATAATAATAATTGATACAATTGCTGTAAAATAAAAGTATTTTAATTATAATTTTCTGTATTTTTTTTATTTTATATGAAAATAGTATTCCTGCAATTACAACATCTTTGTTATCATCATAATAATAAAATACAATTATATTATTCAATAATGATTTTTTATTGGTTTGTTTGTTTTAATGAAAATAATAATAATATTATAATTAATACAATTTTGTTAGTATTTTTATTATTTTCATTTTTATGATAATTGCAATTGTTTCTTATAATATTTGTTACAATTTAAATCATAATAACCAAAACAATAATTTTATTTAATTATTAAATACTGATTACAGTGCAATATTGTAATGTAATAAGAGTTATTGTGATTATTGCAGTAAGAGTTTTTCTTTTTATTGATTTGTTCATCTGGTATAAAATAAATAAATATGAATAAAAAAAAGATCCCATTATAATGAAACACAAACATCAATTAAAATCTATAAATTGCTGTGATTAATGTGATATTTTATAATGTGAGGAATGGATTATATTCGTGACACAAACATCAATTAAAATCTGAAGTTGATTTGTGATAGTGTTTATTATTTATGAGCAGAAACAACAGAATAAGATCCTAATAGTAATAATAATAATAGTGCTAAGATGATTGATGAGACACTAGAATAAAACCCAAATGTAGACACACACTGATCTGACTGTCTATATGAGGATTGATCACACATTTATTCTGTTATTTGAGTGACAGAAGTTGAGCTGCAGTATTAATGTGATGAAGACACTCATCTCACTGTTACTGATTCATCATCAGCTCAAAGCATTATGGGTACAATCTCTCATCAGTCTGTTCTCATTCAGCAACACAGTGAAACTGATGATCCAGACCAAACCCTAAACCCAGGATAGAGCGTCTGAGTGAATGTGGTGTGTTCTGTGTGGATGAGGCTCATTGTGTCAGAGACGCTGTAGAAGGACAGACTTCCTGCTCCGTGATCCACATACACTCCTACTCTATAGACACCATACACTCCTACTCTATAGACACCATCATCATCATCATCATCATCATTCACTCCTACTCTATAGACATCATTCACTCCTGTTCTACTGAAGATGATGGGCTTCACACCGAGATCAGTGTCTATCGTATTGTGTCTGAATGTGTATCTGTCAGGAGAGCAGATCAAACTCCAGGACTGATCATTATGTCCAAACCTACACTCATCACTCGATCCCTTCCTGCTGATGCTCTTATATGACACTGATATATACACATCTCCTCTCCACTCAATCTCCCAGTAACAGCGTCCACACACACTCTCTCTACACAACACCTGACACAAACAATCAAATCTGTCTGGATGATCAGGATACGGCTGTTCCTCTTCCACACGTGTCACCTTTCTGTTGTCCTCAGACAGACTGAGTCGAGTGTTTGCTGTGTTTGGATCCAGTGTGAGAAAACAGGCCCCTGAACACAAGAACAGAGACATTTACAACAACAATCACTACAGCTGTGTGTTATATATATGTGTCCCTGGACCACAAAACCAGTCATAAGGTTAAATTTGACAAAACTCAGATATATACATCATATAAAAGCTCAATAAATAAGCTTTCTATCGATGTATGGTTTGCTAGGATAGGACAATATTTGGAAATCTGAAATCTGGGTGCAAAAAATCTAAATACTGAGAAAATCACCTTTAAAGTTTTCCAAATTAAGTTCTTAGTAATTACATTTTGATAGGTTTAGTAATTTTTCAAAAAAATCTCCTTTTTTTTCCTAATGATTTTTTGACATAAAAGAAAAATGGATAATTTTGACCCATTCAATGTATTTTTGGCTATTGCTACAAATATATCCCAGCGACTTAAGACTGGTTTTGTGGTCCAGGGTCACATATGTGTGTGTGTGTGTGTGTGTGTGTGTGTGTGTGTGTGTGTGTGTGTGTGTGTGTGTGTGTGTGTGTGTGTGTGTGTGTGTGTGTGTTATATATATGTGTGTGTGTGTGTGTTTATATTTGTACTCTACAGTGTATCTCTGAGAGTTGAGTATATTATACACAAGTGTAAGTTTGGAGGCCGCTGATTGGCTCGATCGGTAATCTGGGAGAATGGCCAAAACAAGATGGCGTCGGTGGGCGGGGCTTCAATCCGCTTCAGTGCACAGTATCTTATAACAAGTTAATGCAGTTTGCAATATTCTTTCAACATTAACAATAATTGATCAACTGTAAATTAAACATATGAATGTATAGCAAACATATAAGTAAACCTATACCGTTAATATAATAAACTATGACTAAAGATGACATTTCTTGAAACCTGTTACGAGTCAGACTGAGAAATAACTGGGAATTAAGATTGTAAACCGAACCACACATTTAACTACTAGACTTTATGATAATTATATATTAATATTAGTATCTATTTTTATATTATTTGTTCAATTCTGCTTCTATTATAATGGTGGTGGTTTAATCAGAGGTCAGTTTCCTGTTTGGACAGGATGCAGCTGAAGTGAAGACATCTGTTCTGTGGACCTGTTAGTTTGAAGCATAGACTGTAATGTGAAAGGTAAGTTATACTGTTGTTTAATCCAGTTTTAAAAAAGTTTATGGCTGACTTTGGCTTGTTTGTGCATGTTTTGTAAGCGCATCAGAGCTGGTTTTTACAGTCTTAAAGCAGCTAGCGCGTGATGCTAATGGTGCTAGCCAATTACTGATTGAATACAGTCAGACCAGAATCGGCCATTTTTGTCAGCTTTAACTTGCTTTCATTTGCATAGCTGTAATAACAATCTGCTGGGCTCAAAGAGATATATATAATAAACAAAGAGATCAGGATGCGCACGTTTTACTCCTGAATTGTAACTTGCACTATCAGCCAAAAGTTCTTAGTTTAAGTCTCTTCTGCATTTATTTGATCCAAAATACAGCCAGAACAGCAGGAATATCTGCTTATAATATCTGTATTATTTAAAGTCAGTATTTGTTTTAATATTTAACAATGTAATTGGTTCCTGTGATCAAAGCTGAATTTTCAGCATCATTTCTCCAATCTTTAGTGTCTGATGATCCTTTAGTAATTATTATAATATGCTGATTTGGTGCCTTAAAACATCTCTCCTCTTTCTCTCTCTCTCTAGAAATATATATATAAACTTTATAAGTGTCTTTATCATCAGCTTTGATCAATTTAAAGCTCCCTTGTTAAATAAAAGTGTTAATTTATGTAAAATGCATCTCCCTGAAATGCTGATCAAATAAGTTTAATTAAATGCTGATCTTTGGGTGTTTCTTTTTAGCAAAGAGTCCAAATTACATTTTAAATATTTCAATATTGATAATAATAATGAGAAATGTTGAATGATTTCTGAAGGATCATGTGACACTAAGAAGACTGGAGTAATTAAGATGAAAATTCAGCTTTGATCTCAGCAAATCAATCAATTCAATCCATTACAAATAGTTATTTTAAAGAGTAAACACAGATTTTGCTGTACTTTGGTTCAAATAAATGCAGTGAATTCTTAAAAATCAAAGCATGTTTTGACTGGTGGTGTATATTTGGTCCCAGTAGAACTGTCTTAATGTGAAATCAAAATGACTGAATGATCTCCAATGAAATGCAGTGGTCAGTATTATTGAGGGTATTTTTCTATAAAAGCAGACACATCAAATAATGACGGAGGTGAAAAGACGAAGAAGAAAACTCAAACCAGTCGAGGAGGCCATACAGTTTGCAATTGTGAAGAAGGACAAACATGGGCTTGAGGGCAGATTCATCCGTGAGTTTAAAGCGGAGTTAAATGTTCTGATTGATTATAGTTATAGCGTTAGTTCACTTCAAATGGGTGTCCTCCAGTAATATGACCACTACACTAAATGCAGTTCACCAAGACAGATTCCCATTCTCTACTGACTTCCATGGTATTTATTTCCATGCTGTGGATGTCAGTGGGGACCAGCGTTTGATGGGGAGTAGATCACAACTAGTTTTACCTTTAAAGAACAGATTTCAGAATTGCAAAAGTAAAGAAAGATTGGCCCAGTTGTTTGAGATTGAATTGTGCTGAAATCCACAGATAAGTGAGTCATGATCAGCTCCAGAACAGCGAACACAAGCACTGTGTCACCATAGTCTCTCTCATGCACAGAAATGCTGGAACTAGTTATTCCTGAGATACTGAGTTACCATTGTCCCGGTAATAACTAGTGTCCTCATCAACCAAACTAACAACACACTGAGATTGTTCAGTCAAGTCCAACATCATTTACAACTTCTCCTCCGCCAAAACACGGACGTGATTGCAGACTCCATTCAGAAAAATGGGATTTACTACAGCGCTGAACCACACAATTCTTCCATTTTGGGACGAATAAATCAAAAGTTGGTCTTCACTTAATTCAAACATGGACTAGTGTCTGTGAATATTAAAATGCAAAAGAGCGTTTCAATATGAACCCTGCATGTTTGGTTTGTCTCTGTATGTATGAATGGCGGAGACACAGTTTTGTTGACTACACTGAAGCCTTTGTATCTCACATCAACAGATACACTTTAAAAACACGATTTCTGAAAAAAGAAAAAGATTGTAGAGCCCTATTATTTTTTTTAACTAAACATTGTGCTTTTGTTTGTATATCATCATGTTAAAATACAAGCAAGATTATGAAGTCATTTTTAAATAAGTATTGTTTTACATTAACAACTGATTGTCTATTTATTCTTTAAATATATTTCTGACTTTCTGTTGGATTAAAACAGTTTTTCTAGCTCTTAGAGGAAGTGTAAGTAAAGCATGTTTGTTATTTTCAGATCAGTCTTAAGAGGCAGCTGTCATCAGACAATGATTGTGGTGTGGACACTGTGGGACTAGATGAGGGAAATACAGGTGTGCAATAACACAGGAAACACCTTGATCATATTATTGACACTCACTGCTTCAAAATGAGTCTGTGTATGTTTGGATCATTTGTTTTACAGTTTGAAATGAAGTGAACAGAAATAAGAAAACAACCTCTTTATTCATTTGTTCAGATAAACACAAATTTGATTTCAGCTCAATTTCTTTTTTCATTTTTTGGTTCATGTGTAGAAAATGAATAAACAACTTGTTTCAAATTTTTTAAAACAAAAACAATAGTCCTTGTATTTTTTTTAATTGCAATCTTAAGATCAACAAAAAAACATTAAGAAAATCACACGTTCATAACAAGCACAAATAGTTACAAATTATTTAAACAATAGATTTAGGGCTTTAAAATGTCCAGCTTTTGTCTCTTTATTTCTTTTAATGTCCTCATATTATTATTAAGGTTATTTTCTAAATGAATAAGACGACATGATCTGCGTTGTAACACAAATAGCCTGAATGAAAGACCGTTGGATTTTCCCTTACTTTCAAACAAATAGTCTTCTTAGTTTTTGGATCATTATTAATTTAATAAAAACACAACAACGATAAAATAGCACAGTGATCACTCGCTTATAAACACACTTTTATTAACAAAATGATTAAGCCGGATGATATATAGGCCTATATCCTATAACCTTATAAATGAAGGTGTTTGGATTTTCCCATTAACACTAATGCACAGTTTATGGTTCATTACTACTTTAATATCGTACAACAAATGTATGATGTCCAACTTTAATGAACAAAGCAGAACAAAGACAAACTCAGGTCTATTAAAGGGATGAATATAGGCTCTATATATATATTTATTACCAGAAGTTGTCATGTCTTCTGTCTCCGCTATCGTCCTGTCAATGGTCTCTCGTCTCGTGCTGCTCCTGCTCTATGAACTCACCATTGTCTGTTTTACAGTCCAACTACATTCAGATTATTTCTAGAACAATGTTCAATATTTCAATCAGTGGGTAGCACAGCTTTACCATTAAATCTATTTAAATAATGTGTAACTATTTGTAGTCTACTTGTTATGGACATGTGATTTTCTTATTAGATGTTTTTTGTCTTTTATTATATTCAGGTGTAATTTATGTTATTGCTCTTGTATGTTTGTTGTTCTAAAGATTGCAATTAAAAAAGACTGAAACTAAATAAATAAAGGACTGTTTTGTTGAACTGAACAGAGGAACAACTGATGAAAGGAGCGTCCTGTGATCGTCCACACGTCTAACACACATTTTGAACCAGAAACACTAAAAATCAAGCTGGAATCTTTTTTTCTGAACAAACGATTAAACGATTTCTTGTTTCTGTTTATTTCATGTCAAACTGAAAAACAAATGATCAAAACCTACATGGACCACAATGCATGCACAATACATGGACCAGCCTTGAAACAACATACAGTCAACTAGATCTACAGTAGGTTTAGTCGACTTAAATCTAATGGGTTTAATTACAGTGTGATGCATTTATTAAACTGTTCTCTAAAATGTCCAAACTCTGTATATGTTTCCAGAGAAAACATTTATTAACGTGTTAATATGAATGATATTAAGGCAATATAGACGGATTTAACCTCTGTGACGCATAACATACCTTTCTATTAAAATAAAAAACCAGGAGAATTTGATCCTCTTTTGAATGGAAAGCCAATCTCAATAATATGCTTTCTTTATAACAACTTGCACACAGCATCCTTCATTTCAGCAGACATTTGAATCTTTCTCAGGGCTCCTGAAGTGATTCATTTAAAAGCAGTCAGTGTTTTTCTGTCTTTCATTGATTCATTAATAATAAGGACACAGTCTACAATAACTAAATGAAGCTGCTGTCTCTTTAAAACTGACTGCATGGTTTGACTAAAGACATGATCGGCTGTGTTTACATGCACACTCCTCAAAGCAGACTATTGCACATCATTTTGTGTCTATTTCTGCATTGAGACGCAAAAGAGAAATCAATTAAATCACCTCCCTAACATTTTCGTCTCATTTATATTCATTAAAGAGATGGTTTTATCAATTAAAAGAGTTTTTATTTTGTTAAAGTCTCATTTTCATCAAAGAAATGTTGTTGACTGAAATGATGGTGAATATTTTTCTTCACAGAAATGAGCATTGCTCCACCTCCGTCACTGTTTTCAGATTTCTCCTGTCAAAGAGCATGTTTTAAATGAGAAGCAGAGCTGTTGTGCCTCCACTGAAGCAATCAAGAGTTATTCACATATTTTGGTTCAATTTATTTCAGTGATTCCCATTTTTTAACCTATATATTGAAATGTTTCTTCTGTTTGAGTTTTATGATCAGGGTTAAATACAATACTACCATTAATGTACAGTAGGGATCAAAATTACAACAGTTTACAATTGAGTGTGTGCGACGAACAACCGTATAAGTCCAAAAAAACAAAAAATGAGATAACCACGTGGCATTAATTGTATGTGTGAACTTTGTATACAGAAACAGTTTGGGGATATTTTCGCGCGACCAAGAGCCTGCATTTTAAACGTTAAAATAGCATCACGCGGAAAAACCGTCTATGTCCACAAAGAAGAATGGAGATGCCGCTTGCTGTCATGTCCGCTTCGGACATTAAAAGGCAAACCACGGCAAAAAAAAAGAGAGCCGACATGACCAAATGGAAGGACAGAGTAAGGAAGGCTTTGAGGGATACTGGAAAACCATATTTGACTCGAAGAGGAGAACAAAAACCAGGGAAAAATCCACCGAAAGATGTGAGTGGAAGAACCGTATATGTGATGTGATCTCTCTCTCTCTGAACGTGCTGAGGAGCGCTAAACACCGCATAAACAGTTAACCTATCAAAATAAACCACATACCATATATAATAAAGCTGTATTCATTCATATTTCCCGCCAGTCCTGTGTAAAGTACGGCAAGCAGAGTTTATTTGTTTATATATTCATTTATATTGTGAGATGGCGGAGCGCGAGAACAGTTTGAAGTTGTATATACACAGGTGCGCTGCGCCAGCTTTTCTAAAAAAAACGACAAGGTGCACTATTGGAGCTATCTAAACATACATTGTATAACATTTAGCTATGATGTATGTCTGCATTGTATTTATTTATTTATTTATTAGTTTATATATTGTTTTTTGTTAATAATTCATTGTTATTGTCTGTACTGTAAGAGGGTCTATGTATTGTACATTGTTCATACTGTATTTTCTGTTTTTAAATAATAATAACAATAAGCTTGAAATAAATGCTTAATATTAACCTGAAGTTTCTGTTACTGTATTAAAACTAAGATAAAGGAATCAGATCTTTAGTGGTTTAAAGTGATATAATGAACTGGAGTTATACTGTTATTCCACACTAACTGGACATATACCGTTCTTCCACATTTCAGAAATATAAATCACAATAACTTTTGATTTTTAATACTGACACTGAAAAATGTTATCTCCTTAGAATTGAGAAGCTTTTGTTGTCTATTTTCAAGTAAAATAAAAATATATAATATAATGTTCACAATCCAAATGAAAAAAATCTTATTACTCAAAATTTAAAAATATGGACTTGTATGGTTCTTCGTCTCAAGGCCTCAATTAAAACAATCTAGAAATACTTGTTTTTTTTCCAGAAATGTTAACTTTCATCACTCAAAATTGGACAAACATTATATTAGATTAGACATGTTATACTACATATTTGACTAAATATCCAAGGCATTTCAATCTTTTTCAAACTTTTTTTTTTCTTTTTTTAAACATTGTGATCAAAATTAGAGAACAATAATGACTGTAGCACAAGAGAAGATTACAGCTAAATTTCTGGAGGCCATTTTGCCAAACATAATGTTTCCGATCTGACCCAAATAAATGAAATCTTCTCATTAGTGTGTGCTTTCAGTCTGAATTCTCTTAAACATGCTGCAGAAAAGCAATTCCAGTGTTGAACCCATTCTTTATTGAGAGTCTCAGCATTGCCTTGTTTTCATTGTAAAGCTGCAATATTCAAAACTAAAAAATAAATAAAATCACAGATTTTGAATGATTGATTTCTCTTGCAGTGAAAATTAAAGTAATGCTGCCAGATAAATTGGGTTTGTCATATAGTTAGTTCCAAGTGAAGGATTAACACTTGTCATATATGTTAGATCATTTTGATCAGAGTTCTTTATAAATATATATGTATTTTAATAATATATACTGTTTCTCTTTATTCAGCCATAGTGTCATGTTTGAGTGTTGGTCTGTGCCAGTAAATCACGTTGGTCTCTATAATGTTGTGTTCCGTGTTGGGCAACTTACTTACAAAATGAGACACATTATATATTACTAGTTACTGTCTTTTAAAAGTCATTAGTTAGATTACAATATTACTGTCTCTAAACTGTAATGCGTTACACTACTTTTGAGTTACTTTCACCAAAATATCCACCGATTATAAAATGCCTAAATATAAGTTTATAGCTGCTCATTATACATTCAGTGGAGGATAGTGAGCATAAAATTACAGAAACATATTTAGGTAGGTCTACTGTTATGTCTATTAATGTTACGTTGTAGTTTAGGTTAAACATGGATAAGCACAAACCACTTTAATACATTCATAAATAACACCGGTAAATAAAGCAAAGGGTTATAATGTACAAACATTCAACACAATAAACAGCTCATAGTCTCTTTGAAACAGTTTTCAGAACAAAACAAGAATGAAGAATATAAGTTGCTAAACAAGCCAAAACCAATGAGGGTCAAAGTGAAACTGAAAGCAAGCATTGTTCAGACGCAGTCTACCTCTCTCATTCAGCATGAATACAATTAAATGTGTTCATATTCCTGATGTATTTGAATGATAAACTATGATGTAAACCAGGATTTATACGTAACACTTAAAAACCTCCTCCTCACGTGAGCAAAGATGTGTTTGTCCCGAGCTCAGGCTGAACGGCACGGATTGTACTACGCAGCACTATTTATTTGACCAGTGTTTCTGTATTTGGTCGACTGTAATTTATTCTTATCAAGCTACTTGACAAACGTAGAGAGCTAAGCTAACAGTTACTCTTCATTAAATGAAGCTTCACTACACTAAAGCTACAGCCTTGGCTAATGTAGCAAGCTAAGCTACGGCAACACGGCAAAAGTAGTTCACTACATCTAAGCTGGTTTTCACATTTTCATTTTTCTATTGAACCAACATCAAACCAATCAATGCTCTCTCAGTGATCAATAAAACTGTCAGTCATTCAGGATAAAAGTTCAGTTCAGTATCATGTCCAGGGCTGGATTCAGCTCATATTCTCACAGAGGAAAACTAATTTGGGCGGTTGAATTCTTTCTTGACAATCTTTTTTTTTTTTAAACAATGGCACCTGTTTCTAAATATTGAATGAATAAAATAGGGAAAACACAACCTTTGTATAACTTTATGTCTATAATTGAATAACATATAGCCTATATATGAATGGGTGTTTGTCAGAGTTTAGTGTTGACAGCTTGGTAAAAATATCCTAATGGAAGCGCTGTAGTTTTGCTGTATATAGCTACTGAAGTATGAGAAATACAGCACACAAATAACACTTTAATCTACTTGTGTTTGTGAACAAAGGTAGTCATTTGTTTTATGAATACAGGAGCCTGATTTTTGTTTGAATTGTCAGAATCTGTAGTACATTACAAAAAAAAACTAATCACAAACATTTACAGTCAAGACTGCGAAAAAACACGTGGATTTGGCCCAGACCCTGTTTTGGGATGTCAAGAAACATTCTGTTGTAAATTTGTTAACCGACAATAAGAATTTTTAACAGAAATAATCGCCTGTTTTCGTTTGCTGAAGGTTAAAAACCCCGCTCACATCAATTGCAAGTCTTTGAGAGTAAAAATGAAACGGACAGGTCACGCTATGCTTATAAGTCGTCACATTTTATTACATTCTGAAATAATCAGGCCTACAGCGTAATGTTATAATGTACCAACAGATAGTCTCCCTATATTATAATAATAGGTCTAGCTGTAAACAATCCAAAACAAATGTAAAGTGAAACTGAAAGTAAAGTTGGGCTTATGTAGACTACCTCTCTCCTCACAAATACAAATAGTTTCCATATCTGCGATGCATTTGAAGCCAAACTATTATGTATTAGATACCTCATGCACATCGACAGGAAAAAATATCACGATGAGCAAAAATGTGCCCAGGACCGATGGTCACACTGAACTGCACTTAATACACACTATTTAAATTGACTAGTGTAATCTATTGGTGACTTTTATTTTGAAAATGAACAGGCTGCAATAATAGTGTGTGCGATCAAACAGCTGACAGATAAAATAGCCTTTTCTGTCATTTTTGGTCATACTTACAGTAAAGGCATAATTCGATACTGCAAAGTCCAACAATATTAGCAAAGAGTTTGAGAATTGGTTTGGTCCGTTCTCAGTGTTGGGCAGTAGCGTCGCTACAAGTAGTGACGCTACTAGCTTAACTACATTTCTCAGTAGCGTGGTGGTAGCGTCGCTGTTTTCTGAATCAAATAGCTTTTCAGTAGCTAAGCTATTATTTTGATCAAGTAACGCGGTAGCGTCAACAAAAGCTACAAGCTATATATTGTTCTATACTTTAAGTTCAAATCGGAAATATAACTGCTACGGATCACTGATCCTGGGTCAGTAAGCGACGCCACCGCCACTAAACCTCGTGATGCCATTGGCTCATTAAACTGTCAGTCAAACCGTATTATTCCTCCCGCCTCTCTCGTCAATGAAGTGCGGCACGCAGTTTGAAGCATCTCAGCGTGTTTGCAGACTTGAGGTAAATAAAGAAGTGTTGATTGAAAGTACATTAATAAAGGCTAATGTTCTTTATTTTTTTTTTGCATTCGAAGATATGAGAAAAGTGTGTCTTAGTCTAGCACTGGTTGTCGAGACTTTTGTTGTCGATATTTTAGCTAAATGTCAGAAAAAAACTGAGCGCCCACATAGCAACAGAAAACTGTATAATCTGCAATGCTAGTGATGGGCGCCTTGATTTTAGTCTTTGAAGCAGGCCAGTGCTCTGGGAAGATCTCAAACTCAGAAGTACAAGATGGGCAGAGAGTGGGTGCCAAATTCATGGCGAAAGGCAAAATATTTCGGTTCGTTAGTAAAAACAAACAAACAAAAAACGTCCAGGTTCCATAGCAAAATAAGAATGAAACCGTGTTCTAGTCTAAACGAATTATAATAATCTTTGCTAATATTCTGAATACTTCAAACTGCTTTGGACTTTGCAGTAGCAAATTATGCCTTTACTATGACCAACATGACAGAATATGATATTCAGCTGTTTGATCGCGCTGGTGTCTTACGCGCACACTATGTTCATTTGAAAAATAAAACACAGTCACCCAAAAGTTACACTAGTCAATTTAAATAGTGTGTATAACATGCAGTTCAGCATGACCACCGGTCCCGTGGCACATTTTTGCTCATCATGATATTTTCCGTCGACGTGCATGAAGTACAAAGCTTACCCAATGCATAATAATTTTGCTTCAAATAAATTGCAGATATGGAAACATTTGTATTTGTGGCAAGAGAGGTAGTCTACATAAGCCCATCTTTACTTTCACATTTAATTTGTTTTGGATTGTTTAGGCAAATTTATTTATTTATTTATTTATTTATTTAATCATTGTTCTGTTCTGAATAAGATTAAAGTTAAAGGATTTGTTGTGGAGTGAGGGAAATAATGTCTTAACATTATGCTGTAGGCCTGTTTATTTCAGAATATAATAAAATGTGTCCCTGGACCACAAAACCAGTCTTAAGTCGCTGGGGTATATTTGTAGCAATAGCCAAAAATACATTGTATGGGTCAAAATTATTGATTTTTCTTTTATGTCAAAAATCATTAGGAAATTAAGTAAAGATCAAGTTACATTAAGATTTTTTGTAAAATTCCTACTGTAAACCTATCAAAATGTAATTTTTGATTAGTAATATGCATTTTTAAGAACTTAATTTGGGCAACTTTAAAGGTGATTTTCTCAGTATTTTGATTTTTGGCACCCTTAGATTCCAGATTTTCAAATAGATGAATCTCGGCCAAATATTGTCCTATCCTAACAAACCATACATCAATAGAAAGCTTATTTATTGAGCTTTCATATGTATATATCTCAGTTTGGTAAAATTTAACCTTATGTCTGGTTTTGTGGTCCAGGGTCACAAATGTGACTTATAGGCCTAGCCGCTGTGACTTGTCGGTTAAATTTTTACGTTAATGCATTTTACCTTCTGCAAACGAAAATAGCCGCTTGACTCGGTTATATATTCTTACTGTCAGTTAACAAATTTACAATAGAATTTAGCTTTGCTTCCCAGATAGTAACAGAGTCTGGGCCAAATCTGGCTTACATTCCACACTTGTCTTTTATTCACAGTCTTGACTGCAAAAGTTTGTGATTTGTTTGTATTTTTGTATTTGTTATGTACTATAGATTCTGACAATTAAAAAAATCAGGCTCCTGTATTCATGAAATCAATCACTATCTTTGTTCAAACACGGCAGTAAATTAAAGTGCTGTTTTTGTGCGGTCTGTCATATTTTAGTAGCTATATACAACAAATCTACAGCGCTTCCATTAGGCTATTTTTTACGAAGCTGTCAACACTGTAAACTCTGACGACATGCAATCAGTTGACGAACACCCATCCATATATAGACTATGTTATTCAATAATATGTATACAATTATTTTATTTACAAATTTTGTGTTTTCCCTGTTTTATTCGTTTAATATTGTGAGACTGGTGCCATTGCTTTTTTGTTTTTATTTTTTTCAAGAAAGAATTCAACCCCCCAGAATATGAGATAAATCCAGCCCTGTACATGATACAGATTTTTGTTGCCAAATTGGTTTGGAAGAGTGGTTGAATAAACAATTAAACTGAACTTGTATGCCTGTATGACTGACAATTTAATTGATCACTGAGAGAGCACTGACTTTGTATGATGTTGGTTCAATAGAAAAATGAAATTTTAAAAAATAGCTTAGAAGATGTAGTGAACTACTTTTGCCGTGTTGCCGTAGCTTAGCTTGCTACATTACCAAAGGCTGTAGCTTTAGTGTAGTTAAGCTTCATTTAATGAAGAGTAACTGTTAGCTTAGCTCACTACATTTTCCAAGTAGCTTGCCCATCACTGTCCGTTCTTATTTCGCTATGAAACCTGGTCGATTTCTTTTTTTTTTATAAGAATGAATAGAAATGAAAACATTTTGTCTGTGGCCCTGAATTTTTATTTTTTCTAGATAATTAATAAATTAACAAAACAAAAGAAGAAACTGCAACAAGTAGCAGCCTATATGCAGAATTTATTTTTATTTTTGTAATGTACTCTTGAGAAAGCGGCATGTTTCTGTCATTTTAAAACTGTTTTGTTTTTGTTTTTATTGTGAATGTACATAAAATTTAGAGTAGTTTCGAATAATGTCTAACTCTTATGTGACCACAAAAGAAGGAGTAGTCTGTTGTAAGTTGTTTGCACTTTTATAAGGGGGGACACTAAGTGTTTGTTCTGGCGCACAATTAAGCAGCTACTAACTGCAGAACGCAGACTATTTACTGTCATTATAAAATACAGCCAGACAAACATATTGAAAACCATGCTATTTTACTTTCCATCACTCTACAACAAATCCTTTCAATTTAATTGTAGAACAGAACCGAGAATAAAACAAGAATGAAAATATAAGCTAACAAGCCAAAACGAATTAATGTTGTTCTTCTTGCACAAAATGAATACATTTTGACTCGCAAAGAAACAGCAAATTAAGATAGGTCTATGTATATTTGACAGGTAACTTGACTTTTTCTTATCATAGGCCTATGTAAAATAATTTTAGATATAATCTAATATGAATATGATTTAATGCTTACAGAGAAACGGTGCTTTAAAGTGAGCAACACCACAAACACAGACACTGTCTATTGGCTAATTCTGTCATGTCACACTACTATTTTATTTTTGCGACATTTAAACTATCGATACAGAATTTATGCGCTAAAGTAAAACGGAAAAAGATTTTGTCGACACATTTTATCGATAAATGGCATTTCAATCAGCTAATTAATCCTTGGATGGAAACCTGGCTATAGTTTTTATTGGAATATTTACATTTATCCGCAAATGACTGGATGTGGAAAACTATTTTACCTGTGGATTTTTTTAATTCACAACCCTGCTGAAAAAAACAGCATATGCCAGTTAGGTATGTTTTGGTGCTGGGATGCTGGTTTTAGCTGGTTTATGCTGGTCATGTTGGTGGTCAAGGACCAGCATAAACCAGAAGAGGACCAGCATAAACCAGCTAAAACCAGCATCCCAGCACCAAAACACACCTAACCAGCATATGCTGTCTTTTCAGCAGGGAAACTAATTTTGAGTTAAAATATGTTGTTGTAACTTGCGTTACTGAGATTGTAACGAGTAATATTATTACCCAAATTATATTAGTAATGCGGTATATTACCACGTTACAGCAAAAAGTAATGTATTTCTGTAATATTATTACTTTTGTAATGTGACACTTCCAGCACTGGTTGTGAGATGTGTGGTTGTGCATTAAGATCTTTATGTTGTAATGTTGTATGTGAGTGTGAGAGAGTGTGTGTGTGTGTGTGTGTGTGTGTGTGTGTGTGTGTGTGTGTGTTTGTAGACATACATTTCTTCGGTCCTGCTGTAATCCTGGATTCTCCTCCATGATCCACTCTAGAAAACACACACAGAGACACATTCAGTCATTTATTAAACTGTTGCTATGCAGTTCTTGGGTGGTTGCTATGCAGTTGCTATGTGGTTTCTAAGGCATTGCTATGCAGTTGCTAGGGTACTCTGGGTGGTTGCTAGGCTGTCACTATGTAGTTGTCAGGGTACTTGGTAGGGATGCACTGAATATTCGGCCACCGGAAATTTTCGGCCAAAATACTTTTATCACTGAAGCAACACGGCCGAAACAGTATGTTGACGCAAACAGAAACCGCAGCCTGCATGTGTTTGTCTGAAGGAACACTTCTGCGGTGTGGACGTATTTCAGTATATCTGGGAAAGACCCACAGATAGCGATTTGCAAAACTTGTAAAGCCGAAATTTCAAGAGGGGTGTGTCTGCAGTCGTGTGTGCAGCCAGTGATGAGAGCAGAGATCGAGACAGATTTAGCTTTCAATGAGTGAGAAACAATGGCTTTACGTTGGTGTTACGTCACAACATTTTAAAGATATGCCTTTTCTATATACTGTATTTTTATAAATATTTATGTTTTAAACCGTGGAGGTGAGCCAATGGATATCACACAAGCAACGTGAAAACTGCGCAATATGTGAAAGTGAAAGTAAAAACTGACAGTGCTTTCAGCATCTGACATGCATTCTCTCAGAGACAATGAGAGACGATTATACTTCATATGCTGATATTAATTTAGTCCCCTACTATTGTGTAAGGGTTGTTTTTTGAAAGACTTAAATAAAGCTCTTAATTTGATGAAACTCCAAAAGGCTATCCATTTAATAAATATGAGCGCTGCACGTTTCAAAGTCATTTGCTGCGCTGCTTTGTTTACCATTCTGACAGCGCCTCCTGCTGGAAGAGAAACACGTAGAGTTGGAAATGTGAACTGATGGATAATGTGTTATAAAAAAAATTTAAACAAAGACAGTAAAATATATGTTTATGTTATTTATGTAATATATTACTTGATTGATAATAATTGTTTAAATTAACATAACTGATTTATTCTTTGAAACTTTAATATTAATTTATACAATTGCAATGCCTTGATTTTATTTAAAATAGTACAGTCATAGCCATAAATGCAATGGTACTAATAATTGACATGATTCTTTCGGTGTTTCGGTTTCGGACAAGAATTTTCATTTCGGTGCATCCCTAGTACTTGGGTGGTTCCATTGATGCTGATAACATTGCTATGCTGTTGCTAAGGCACTCAGTGTGGTTGCTAGGGTGTTACTATGTAGTAGTTAAGGTGTTCTGGGTGGTTTCTAGAGTGTTGCTATGTAGTTGCTAGGCTGCTGCAATATGGTTGCTAGGGTATTTGCTGTGTGGTTGATAACACATTCTGGGTGGTTGCTAGGGTGTTACTATGTAGTAGTTAAGGTGTTCTGGGTGGTTTCTAGAGTGTTGCTATGCAGTTGCTAGGCTGCTGAAATATGGTTGCTAGGGTATTTGCTGTGTGGTTGATAACACATTCTGGGTGGTTGCTAGGGTGTTGCTATGAAACTATACAGTTAATAATTTGACAATTAATACAGTGATAGTCAGGGTGAATGTGAACAGGTATAAATGAGAATGAGCAAACCTATAATTGAAAGAGTCCAACATACAGCAAACACAGTAATATTGTGAAATATTTTTAACTGTTTCTATTTGAATATATTTTAAAATGTAATTTCTGTGATGAAACTAAATATTCAGCATCATAACTCCACGCATGTGTTACATTCAGAAATCATTCTAATATGCTGATTTACTGCTCAGGAAACACTTTTTCACACAGGGCCATGTTGGTTTGGATTTTGTTTTCCCTTCATAAAACCCTTCATTTAAAAACTGCATGTTGTGTTTACTTGTGCTATCTTTGATTAATATTTAAACTTTTTTGATGATCTTAAACATTAAAGTGTAAAAAAATCAGGAAGGAAGTCAACACTTTTTCACAGCACTGTATGTTCACACATTTCTTCCAGGTTTTAATTTTAATAGTAAATCCCATTTGTTTGCCAGAAAATAAAGTTTGCTTAATTTTCAATAATTAAAAGATAAATTTAATTAATGTTTTATGCTATTATTTGATAAGCAGAAATTTTTAAATACACAATACAGAATTTATTTTAAGAACACTTTTGAATAAATTAAGCATGCATTCAATTAATTAGTCATGCTAAAACACTGAGTTTGAGAACATTAGAATAAATGGTAAAAAACGTGCGAGAGAGCCATTCTTCCGGACAAATGTGTGTCTAGAAATGATCAGTGTGTCATCTGAACGTTTTTATATCCAGTCTCCACCAGAGCCGCTCCTGTCAGTTTTACAAGCTTGCAGAGAAAGGCTTACCAAAACAAAGTTGTCCTTTTTCATGTTTTCTGGGTTAGTAGATGCATCACAGAAACGATTATAGCTCTTAAACTTGGAAAAAGTCTTATGTTCATGTAACCTTTAACACATGCCAGAATCATGATAGCAAAACATAATTACTTAATTTCAATTAATTATTTTTATCATTTTATTGTTGTTGTTTCTCAGGGACTGAACTGGTCTAACACAAGGATTCTGCAGCAGTCAAATCTATTCCTGTTCTTCACAAGAGCTTGAAGAAACGGCGAGATTGAGTCTCAAAGCAGACCACAAAATCAACAGCTGCATCAAATGTGATATCTATCTATACATATATATATATATATATAGATTATGCCGCCACAGGAACTGATTATTGATATAATAATAATAATAATAAGATAACTGTAGGAAAACTTTAATTCTCATAATCAACTTTGCTGACTCTATCTTCAAACAGGTGTTGCGTAGTCCAACAAATCATGCATCATATGCATCAAAAATTGTTAATTGTGACTGGTTTGATCAGCACTGTTCACATATTATTCTCAGGAGGAAGCATGTGTCAAGGAGGTAAACGACAACAATGCATGCGCAATGTTTAATATGGTATGGCAAGTGTAAACGCATGAATTGGATATGGCTCACAATTAAAAGAATGTGTAAACGAACAGCCAAAAAATTATAAAGACAACCAATCTGAATCGGTCATCAAGACCTGCAGTGTAAACAAGGCCTAAGAAACATTGCTGTCCGGGTGCTGCTCAACTTATTTGTTGAAACCATTGTGTATTCTTATTTAAATTTTTGCATTGCTCTGTAATCTGTAACTTGTAAATTAAGGAACAAAAAAACCTAACTTTGAATATTACAAGTTGTTAATGTTTGTCATTGTCATGTCATTTTGAATATGTTTGTTTTTTCCTTTTATGAAAGCTGTAGGAAGATGGCTGCCATGTTTGTTGTATTTCACTCAGTGTTGGGTGTAACGCGTTACTAAGTAACACGTTACTGTAATTAAAATACTTTTCCACTAAAAAAGTAGAGTAACTGATTACTGTTCATTTTTAAGTATTTTAATTACAGTTACGTTTGATGTACTTGCGTTACACTGTTAAATAATCAAACTCGCTGAATATCATTATTTAATTTGATTAATTAATCTTCTAAATGTGAAAGTAAACTCTGCCGCTTTAAAATCGTTGAAGTGCAGGTGCACGTGATTTCGCGCAAGTTTGCTGCATACTCTCATATCGTATTCTTAAAGCGGATGTTGGACTCGGCTGAAGCCAGTGGCAGTTTTGCGAAATGGAAATATACCCATTACTTCGGTTTTCTGAAACAAGCAGACAAGAACATTACAGTAATATGTAAGCTATGTCCTGGGGAGAAAAAACTATCGGCCGCTGCACTGTCAATAGCACGAGTACTAAAGCACCTGACACGGCAGCATAGACGAACACTTCTGTGTGATCCTTCATATTCGACGGATAAAACTGCGGCAACTCCTGCTAAACAGGCAAAACGGTCATGTCATGTTTAACTTTTCTTAAGTTTCTTAAGAATAAAATAAATTTTTATTATTCTGGAATTGTGTTTCTTACCGAAAGAAGGTTACATTTCTTACAAAAAAGTTTATTATTATTATAGAATGTTTTCATAGAATGTAATATAGATTTATTAAAAAAGCTAAAATGCTAAACTATTTCATGTTTGACTCATGTTTTATTTAATTATCTATTATTTAAAGAGTTTAATTTCTTTTTTTTTTTGTCCACTCAAGGTTTATAGGGATTTTAAGAAGTATTTAGTTAAAAACCCTCTGGTTGTGTTCGGGTCAAATTGACCCGAAAAAGATTTTCATTTTCCCAAAAATACTAGTTAATGTTATCGCCTTGGACTCAAATTTCCTGACTTTGTTCACACAGAGTATAAGTACTTCTCATAAAATTTTTAAAAAATTTATTTTTTGTGGGTTTTATTTAACCTAGTCACACTCCTGGTGTTCCCGGTCAGAAATGACCGGACTCCAAACAATTGCTTATAAATCTCTTATTATGCTATATTATCGCTAAATATTGGATTCATTCTTTTTGTCAACTTGTTTTCTTTCATTTAGGACTGGTTCTGTGTTTCTATTTGCATCCGATTAATCGTAGGCCTCATTTATCTGAGAGTAGTTACCGTGTTTTTTGAGTGAAAAAAGCATTTTTTTATGAATAATTTTCACAAAATAAACAAAATAATATGAAAATTTGCACTGTTTCTCACACTACTGTGCTTTTATGTTTAATCAGGAAGTTTGCTTTAAAAAGCTTTTATTTTGTACAAAATTGCACCAAGTCACATTTGTCAAAAATGTCCGGCCATTGAAGTGAATGGGGGAGATCACAAAGAACAGGACCTTTATTTGAAATGGTTTTATTTTCTAAAAAGGGGCACAAATTAACACTTATGCAGTTCCCTGTAAAATCTGACGATTGTGACACAAAAAAGAACACGTTCAGAATATTTATATTATAACATTTTATGGAACAACAAACCAAAACTGTTATATTTCAGTTCCTGCAAACAGACACTGTCAAACTGAGACAATATCATGTAACAACAAATCTGACTATTGTGACAGAAAAAAAAAACACATTAGCATTGCCATATAGAGAACCACTTCAACGAACACCTGGTTATTGTTTGAACTCATGCATGCATTGACACTAGCATTATGTGTCTTGCAAATGTTTTTTTTTTTTTAATTATTATTCAATAAATATTTATTAATAATTATTCAAATAAATTTTGCAAATGTTTGCTCTCCATTTGCAACAGACCATGGATGTTTTCACATCTTTTGGGGCACAAAATGTGCATCTCTTCATTTTCTCTCAAATTTTTTGAGATTTTTTTGCCCCGATTTTCCACCGATTTACAGTCTGGAGAAACTGAGGATAGTTGCTGAAAGTCAGGGCAAATCTTCAGATTTGAGTCGATGGATTCCATAAAATAATTGCGTAGTGTATGATGGTCACAGACTCCGAATTTTTAGCTTCAGACTTTGATTTCATCTAGTCGGAGGATAATCAAACATGTTTGATATTTTTAGCCCATTTAAGAACCTATACTGTTTTCATTTGTTATGCGACTCATAGCAAAAAGGCGCACGTTTCTGCATGAGTTTGTTGTGATCAGACTTCAAAGTCTGCAAGTGTATTATCCTTATGTAGTGTATGATGGCCAGTTTTCCTCTGTCACTGTTTACAAAGTTGGTAAGTGTATGATGCCTATTGTTTAAAAAAATCTGTTCAGATTTAAAAAGTCATGTAGTGTATTCCAGCCTTTATGCTCATTCTTCCCCATTCATTTTCAATGGGCGGCCATTTTTGGCAAGTGTGACTTTGTGGAATTTTGTACAAAATTAAAGCAATTAAAAGCAAACTTCTTGATTAAATATTAAAGCACACTAGTGTGAGAAACAGTGCAAATTTTCATATTTTTTCAACTCATATTGTGACAATTATTCATAAAAAATGATTTTTTCACTCAAAAAATGAGGTGCCTACTTTGAGAAAAATGAGGCTTACAGTTATTCAGATGCAAACAGAAACACAAAACCAGTCCTAAATGAAAGAAAACAAGTTGACAAAAAGATTGAATCCAATATTTGGTGATAATATAGCATAATGTGAGATTTATAAGCAATTGTTTGGAGTCCGGTCATTTTTGACCGGGAACACCACAAGTGTGACTTTTTGCAATTTTGTACAAAATAAAAGCATTTAAAAGCAAACTTCCTGATTAATCATTAAAGCACACTAGTGTGAGAAACTGTGCAAATTTTCATAATTTTTTATCTCATATTGTGAAAATTTTTCATAAAAAATGCCTTTTTTACTCACAAAATGAGGTACCTACTTTCGGATAAATGAGGCCTACGATTAATCAGATGCAAATAGAAACACAAAACCAGTCCTAAATGAAAGAAAACAAGTAGACAAAAAGATTGAATCCAATATTTGGTGATAATATAGCATAATGAGTGATTTATAAGTAATTGTTTGGAGTCCGGTCATTTTTGACCCGGGAACACCACAAGTGTGACTTTTTGCAATTTTGTACAAAATAAAAGCATTTAAAAGCAAACTTCCTGATTAATCATTAAAGCACACTAGTGTGAGAAACTGTGCAAATTTTTATAATTTTTTGTTTCATATTGTGAAAATTATTCATAAAAAATGATTTTTTCACTCAAAAAACAAGGAACCTACTCTCAGAAAAATGAGGCCTACGATTAATCAGATGCAAATAGAAACACAAAACCAGTCCTAAATGAAAGAAAACAAGTTGACAAAAAGATTGAATCCAATATTTGTTGAAAATCTAGCATAATGTGACATTTATAAGCAATTGTTTGGAGTCCGGTCATTTTTGACCGGGAACACCAGGAGTGTGATTGGGATCTGAACACAACCAGAGGGTTAAATTACTTAATGAGTATTTAAGTTACTTTTTAGACACAGTAATTAGATAAGTATTTTAGATACAACATTGATTAAGTAATTAGTATTTAGTTACTTTTTTAAAGCAACTTACCCAACACTGATTTCACTGTCTGCTCCTGTTTTGTGGCCAGGTAGGGATTAAAGTACTGTTTTGTTGTTAATTTGTTTTGTCTGAGCAGGTAAGTTAATTTTACTCCACAGACCAGTGCTCTTTAAATCATTTATATTGTTGCATTCTCTAGAAACTCCTAGACTTGTTTAGATATACAGAGACACTGAAAAGTTTAAACAACAAAACCCCAAAACTCCTCCAGGTTGACATACTTGAGTTTGTCCAGTGAATAGTTTGGATCCTTCAGTTTCTCAGAAAGCAGATTCACGCCTGAATCTCCTGGATGATTGTAGCTCAGATCCAGCTCTCTCAGGTGTGAGGGGTTTGAACTCAGAGCTGAAGACACATAACCACAGCCTTCTTCTGTCACCATACAGCCAGACAACCTACAGACACATATAACAACAGTCCACATCACATTAGTGTTTGATTCTTTTTATATTGAACTGTTTATTCAATAAAAACAACTGGTCACAAAAAAGATCAAGAAGAAACAAATATTCCCCCAAACCATTGATCATTATATACATAGTCACTTTATTTATAATGGAAAATACCCTTAATTGTAGTGCCAACAACAGCAAATTTTGTTATATTAGATCTGATGAGGAACAATATTTTTGTTCAAATCAGTGGATCTTTAACGGAGTGGTAAAGGAGCGCTGTGAGCTGGTGATGGGGGTTGGAGAGAGGGACACCTCAGTCGATGAGGACAGAGGGACAGTGGCTCTAGCTGTAAGAGATATTATACTGCACTTATGTTTTTTGTGTGTTTTTTTTTTTATTGGCTGCACTGTGCACATATAAAAATGCTATTAAAAGCATGTTTCAAAACTAAATAGCTAGTTATGTAGCCTTCTTAAGACTCATATCCAGATCAGTCTGCATCAGTTAACTGTGTTGTATCCTACTAAAAGTAGCCAAATTCTATTAAATTTTAAGGCCATATTTACAATTTCAAATGTATATTTCAATTATCCAATGCTACATCCAACAAGAAATAGCCCTCATCTGTTTTATGATATATGGAGCATATTTGCCATGTCAAATGTGGGTCAAGTTAGGCTGACATACTGATTAGCCAAAGCTCACTGTGTCATATCTTTGCCAAAACTATCCCAGAAACATTTGAATATACCTGGGCAACAATTGCTGAAACATATGTGGACCACATTTGGTTTATACCCTGATTAGTCTTTGTCGATTGTGCCACATTTCTGCCAAAGGTGGCCCACATCCGGATGCTGTTTCACTATTAGAATCATCTGAACGAATGATTCAATGATGAATACTTTTTTAAATGTGCAGTTGTGGCCACATCCTGGATGAAGAGGGTAAGTGTTATAATACATGATCGGTCGATTCGGATCGCTGCATCCCTACCTGTTTCTCATGGTAAGCGTCAGTGGAGCGTCTGAAACAGTCGTAATAGACACAGCTGAATCATTTTCATTCAGGAATAAGATTGCTTGGGTGTTTAAATA